>NC_137813.1:44379905-44477405 GCF_963921795.1 Nannobrachium achirus
TGTAGCATCTTCAGGAGAGATTCCTCTTTAACCTCCACCCCTGCACTGACCTTTGCCCCCGAGGGACAGGGGGTGAAGTGTGGTGTCAGGACACATCTGCTCGGAGGAGGCAGCTGTTATTTAGTCTCCTAATGTAATTTATCCTACAGTCGAAAAGGGTAGGGTGGGGGGTTTGATGGTAATCACAGCTGAGAATCATTAAAAATCAGCTTAATTCCTCTAGAACATGCAGTGTTTCTCAAATGGGGGTACGTGTACCCCTAGGGGTACGCGGTTAGGGTCTGCAGGGGGTACTCAAAAAATGCCCCCAAAAAAGAAAAGTCACACCCAATGTGAAGTGAGCGGTGGTCGTGCTTGCATGCATAACGTCTTCGGACTGGGATTTGAGTCTAGGATGTACAGGCTATGCTACACACAGACACGTTTTGCTATGGCAAAACGCTGAGGAAAAAGGCTACAGACATACGACATATGACATATGACATCACTAGACAAACATGATGCTACGTACACACATTTTGCTATGGCAAAACGCTGAGGAAAAAGGCTACAGACACACGCACAGCCACTCTATGGAGCGCTTAAAAATAGAAGTAGGCTTATACATTGTTATGTTTAATGATGACACTTAGAGAAACGTGTTGTGACCCTGATAGTTGCTAACCCAAATTGCATGGTACCAGGCAACTGGGATGTGTTTGAATGATGTTTGAATGTAAGTTATTGACATGAAAACTGGACTGAAATGTTATGGCCACAGCGTCTGTTTAGGAGGCACTGTTTGGAAGCTCTCACTCCCTTTATAATTTGCAACGTTATATTCTTGAAAGGGGTTGGTTATCATGGCATCATATACCACTAGTTATGGTTTTAATTGCAGTTTTTTAAGGAAAACATTACTGTCGGGTAAAGGGGGTACTTGGATTCAGAAATCATGGAAAGGGGGTACTCAAGCCAAAAAAGATTGAGAAACACTGCTCTAGAACATCCAAATCTATACCTCTGGGTAGCGGGTAGTACCCACCCCTCCACTAACACCCTAAACAGAACATTGTGCTAATTAGGCATCGAAAGCCATGGCTCATTACTGTGCAAAATCTCACATCCTGTTTACTAGATGATGCCTATTTGCTGTCGCACTGGAAATAACCTCACACACCGTTCATATCCACGGTGCGCCTTCTCAGTGACGTCAGGCGGCGCTTCAGTCTACACAGAACAGGCTTCGAAGCAGCCACCGAACAGCCAGTCTACCCCCCTGACTACATTACACGCATGGATGCATATATCGTCGTTGTCGGGTGAAAACCTTGTATGTCCAAAACCATTTTACATTTATCATTTTGAAAATGATTTAAACTATAGTGAAAACAGCCGATCTACAAGCACACAACGCCTCGCACCGCGAGGCGTTGTGTGCTTGTAGATCTGCTGTTTTCACTACTTTTGTGCGACAGCCTTGTATGTTGAAGCAGGGCTTTGCTTTGCGAAAAAATGTACACATTTGAAACTTGGAGATACGAGGTTTCTGCCCGACAACGCCGATATGCTACGCAGTCACTCACTAAACTAACGGATCCATGAACATATTCATTCCCAATTCCTGTACCTCACATGTCTGTGAGCTCTTGAAACCGTGCACTGCTGCATATTGCTGCTGCTGCTGCCGCAGGAAATGACCAACACCCCCCCCCCCCCTCCTCACCCCCACCCCATATACACACACACACACACACACACACACACATATTCACCATTAGCACCACCCCGTCCTCCTGCAGTCCCCGAGGGTTCAAGCACCCAAATCAATTGAAAGAAAAGAGAAGTGCACTGTGTTCCTCCCCCTACATCTGTCAGGGAGGGAGGGAGGAGCAGGAGGGGGGGCTGGGGGACTTGTGGGCCATATAGGAGGAACAATATCACTCCATCTGTCACAAAACCGCCTCATCTCTGATGGGATGAGATATAGCTCACATATTTATCTGCCAGTACATCATCCGTGAGTATTAGCTTACTGGTTGGTACCCAAGCCACCAGCAAATTCCCAGCAGCATATACATACGTACTGGCATTCTGTTTCACTTCACCCAACCCAACCAACCAGCCAACCAGAGTTCCCCGGGCCCACCGTCGCAAATATAATGCTTTTAAGCAAAGCAGCACGCGGAAAAGGGGAATTATTCCACTTTACATAGCGAATCACGTTAATGAAAATGGTACAGTGCCACGCGAAGGACATTTGCATGGGAAAACGTCCTAGGATTAATGTACAGAGCAGTGGACCGCACAGCTTAATGAAAAGGACGGCGCACAATGTGCCACAAAGGAAATATTGAAAACAGAAAGATGCAATCTGTTAACAACCACGGAGCTCTTTCATATTCAAATGGGTGCTGGCTCTGTGTTTAGAGAGGAGGATGGGTGTGGCTGTTATGATTCTCCTTGCCTCCTGAGCCGTCGCGTCGCCGTGACGCGCACCACGCTCCCATTCGCTCCGTGGAATTATGTTATCTGACTGGTCACCGTTCAGGACAGGAAGAGAAATGACAAAGCCCACACACGCCGCCCGTCAACGTTGGCCATGGCGCACGCCGGCCAATGACAAAACAACAATGGGCAGCCCGGTGGTTCCGTATTCAGTAAGAGTGACACAGAATTAGAGCCTGACCGACGCCAGAGGACACTAGTCCGATGCCGATCACACCCATTACCGATTTAGACCAATATTTTCTAATCAGTTTTGTGTGATGTGATTAAAGCTTATATTTGAGAACATTTAACTAGAATTCGTTCATTTAAACACTTAAGCTCTATTAAAAAAAATGCCAATCTACAAGCTAAGCTATCTTTTAAATGTTTTGAAAAGGTTTCACCAAGAATGATAAAATATAGGGCCGGAAGGGTTGAAGCTTGTTAAAAATCAGGACACCTTGGCTACCATCGGAGACATTAAAAAAGCCAAATTGGCCATCGGTCTCATATATTGGTCAGACTCTACACGCAGAATGGCCTGTTTACTGGAGAGAACAAGGGAAAAGAAAAACACGTATCCCAGTGGGCCGTCATGCATCTCTCACAGTATAGCAGGTAGGCTATACAGCCCGCAATCTCAGTCATTCATATTTAATTCCTCAGGAGTTTCCGGACAGACTAATGTGCTATTGATTTCAAGTCTCCTATTACAGAATCAGGGGTAGGGCTGAGTGTGGGGTGTGGGGGGAGGAGGAGGGGGGGAGGGGGCTTGAGGGAGTGGAAGCAAAAGATTGAAAGAGGAGGGGAGGAGGGAGGAGGATGGACAGAGAGAGAGAGAGAGAAAATAGAGTGCGGTGACTGAAAGCGGCGAGCATCTCTAGGAAACACTATCATGTTCCCATCTTGCATGGCACTGTGTTCCCTGCTATATCTGGGTGATCTACTTTTTCCTGTTTTGACGACCATCTTGGATGAGAATTCATCAGACACATTCAACATTAAAAGTACAATGAAGAACACATTGTAGGAAAAGTGGTATATCGTCGTTGTCGGGTGGAAACCTTGTATGTCCAAAACCGTTTGTTTTGTATTTATCATTTATAAAATGATTTAAACTAGTGAAAAACAGCCGATCTACAAGCTTGTAGATCTGCTGTTTTCACTACTTTTGTGCAATGGCCTTGTATGATGAAGCAGGGCTTTGTACACATTTGATACTTGGAGATACAAGTTTTCTGCCCGGCAGTGACGATATAGTTTATTTAATTAACCACTTAAGCCCTATTTTATACCTCGGCTATTTAAAAGAAATAGCCAAACTACAAGCTCATAGTGCCTCGAATCGTGATGCGTTGTGAGCTTGTTGACAAGCTACTTTCCAAACATTTTGAAAAATTGTGAAATAACAAAGAAAAAAGTATTGACTTAGCTTTTTTTGTGTGCCTACAATGACATGCCCAAAATAGGGACTCCATGGTTAAAGTGGTTAAATGTCTGAACGGTTACACAATTCATAAAGCACCAAACCTCAAAAGCCCCATGTGATGTTCTTGCACCTAGCTCTCGTATTAATTATCCAGTATATCGTCACTGTCGGGCAGAAACCTTGTATCTCCAAGTTTCAAATGTGTATGTTTTTCCATAAAGTGAAGCCCTACTTCACCATACGAGATTGTTGCACAAAACAAGTGAAAACAGCAGATCTACAAGCACACAACGCCTCGTGGCGCGAGGCGTTGTGTGCTTGTAGATCGGCTGTTTTCTCTAGTTTAAATCATTTTCAAAATGATGAATACAAAACGAGCGTTGTTTTGGACATACAAGGTTTCCACCCGACAACGACAATATATTTTGTGTGCCAGAAAGGGGAAAGTGGGCGGGAAAGGGGAAGCAAAAGAAAAACAGAAAGATTGTGTGAGAGCTTTGTGTATTTAAGGTCACGCACTCTCTCTCAACATCAAATCAGACAGGACATAATAAAAGATTGATGAGTACATCTTTGTATTTAAGAATGAAACATGTTCCCCGAATCCCCGTACTATGCATGTTGATCCTCACACCATCCAAGGGTGGAAAAAGTACTCACATTCTTTAATTAAGTGTGGAATGTGGAAATATTCTCTTACAAGTAATAGTCTGGAATAAAAAATGTACTTGAGTAAAAGTACAAAAGTACTGGTATCACTATGTACTTAAAGTACCAAAAGTAAAAGTACAATATGTTTGAAAATAGCAGATCTACAAGCTCACAACGCGTCACATTGCAACGCGCTGTGAGCTTGTAGATCGGCTATTTTCAAATAGCCACGGTATAAAATAGGGCTAAAGTCGTTTATGTATGTTTTTATAATATTATAATGTATACCTGCAAAGTAACTAGTAAAGTTTTCAAATAAATGTATTGGAGTAAAAGTACAATGTTTGTATCCGAGATGTAGTGGAGTAGAAGTAAAAGTATTGGAAATTGGAAACACTCAAGTAAATGTACTTAGTTACTTTACACCACTGCCTCACACCATCTAAAGATAAACCTGCGTGTGCATGCATCCACACTTGAACAGGAACATGCGTGCGTGCGAGTGCACACTAACACACACGCTCACGCTCGTGTGCACACACATACAGTATATATCTATATATATACACACAGTACGTAATGTATACAGTCTTCTGAGCAGCCTATGGAAATGTTTACATGCACTATTAATGTGTGATTTCAGCTAGCGTACCCGTGAAGAATATGAACTTGGGACCATGTTATGCTCATAGCCGCTGACACCTAATCTGTAGTAGCACTCATACATGCAGCTCTGCACAGAGGATTAAAACAGCACCATGGAAAGCAAAGCAGATGATAATCAATAAGTAAAAAGACGACAAGAGGTGTCTACTTCATACTCCTCCACCCACCAGCCTGACTGTCTCCTCTAATAATAGCCAACTGAGACAACACATCCAGACAGAGAGAGAGAGAGAGAGAGAGAGGGAGAGAGAGAGAGAGAGAGAGAGAGAGAGAGACGGAGAGAGAGAGTGGGGGAGAGGGAGAGAAAGATAAATGGGGGGGGTAGAAGGAGATAAAGAGAGAAGAAATGAGGAGAGAGAGGGAGTGAGAGAGAGAGCGAAAAGGAGAGGAAGAGAAAGAGAAAGAAAAAGTGAGAAAGGGAGATTTGAGAGGAGACAAAGGGAGGGGGGATTAAAAGAGATGGTGAGAAAGAGAGAGATAGAGAGAGAGAGAGAGAGAGAGAGAGAGAGAGAGAGAGAGAGAGAGAAGAGAGAAGAGAGAGAGAGAGAGAGAGAGAGAGAGAGAGAGAGTATCCACGAGGGAGAAAACTAGAGAAATGCCAAATAAAACACACAGGGCTGAATTAGGCCAGCAGCCATTATCAACAAATGTCCTTTTAAAAGGGGGGGGAAATGTGATTTTGGAGCCTTTCCTAAAAGCAGTAGCCTAACTGCTTCAGTGCATGCTGCCTGCCATGCGAGCCCACATCGCCTAGAGCCAGGCCTAGATCACTGAATTAACCTGGGGCTTTCTACACACAGGGGCGTCACAAGGGGGAGGGGGGAGTGGGACTGAGTTACTAGGGCTCAAGGTGGGGGGCCTGGAATTATTTTATCCTTAACTATTGAAAAATAGCAGATGTACAAGCTCACAGTGAGCATGTACATCTGCTATTTTTGAAAACTCGTGAAAATGTGTGCAAGTCTTTGAATATATATTTTTTAAAGCAAATATATGTAACTAAAATTTTGCTTCTGGGGGGGTCCCTGGAAGCTGGAACTAAATATTTTGAGATGGGGGTCCGTGGCCAAATACATATAATTTTGGGGGTCCTTCACATGAAAATGTTTGAGCACCACTGTCATAGAAACAGAAGGATTTTAAATATTCATTCAAAGATCAAAGATCTACAAGCTCGCAGCGTGGCACTCGGTGCCGCCCTGTGAGCTTGTATATCTGCTATTGTTCAACAGTTAAAGCACCAAGGGCCCAGAATTTGGTGCGACACCCCTGCCTACACACTCCTCAGTGTTCAGACAACTCTGTCAGTGTCAGAAATCAACTCGGAAGTCCATTTTCACACTGTCAGAGCTATATTAACACTGAGGATTTTGTTGTGTGTTCTTTCCCATCCCCCCAGAAACATCATCAGTCTCTCTCTGTTTGCCAGACCCATGAAATGGGTAGGCCTACATAAGCAAATGTCTGTCGGTCCGGGTTTTCTATATAAAGGGTATATATGATGATGACATGATGATGACATGCCTACAAAAGGCATGATGTCATAAATGATGATGACAGACAGGGGGTCTGGCACAACCAGGTTGACCTGGTCTAGTTTACATACATGTGCTTGCACGCACACACGCACATACTTAATGCCACAGCCCACAGGGCAATGGGAACAAACTAAGTCAGACATTCATCTGGTCAAATTTGTGCCGTTCATTTAACTGTGAGTGTATAAAATCACAATGAGGATTTTACTGTGAACAACTTGATCAACAGAGAAATGCTGCATCCTTGCTATATCACACCGTTCAAGTGTATGATGAATACGACACTCAACAAGTGACTCGTTTTGTTATATAATAATCCCACAATTAGCATCACTTTGTGTGACTGACTACCCCGTACCCCACCTTGTGCCAACACCAAAATCTATAAACGGATATCCTCAAAGCCGTGTCAAGTACTGTATATGCTTCATTTATAAAACAGCATGCGGCTATACTTCCGGCGGGCAACACTGCCTTAAGTGGAAGTATAAACCAGACTATAGAAGCGGAAGGGATGTCCTGAGGAAACCAACGTGTTAACCTCTTATGCCCTATTCTTTCTACCCGAAAATAGCAGATCTAAAAGCTCACAAGTTTGAGTTATTTGCCCATTATATCGTTGTTGTCGGGTGGAAACCTTGTATCTCCAAGTTTCAAATTTGTCAGTTCTTTCGCAAAGCAAAGCCCTGCTTCATCATACAAGGCCGTCGCGCAAAAGTAGTGAAAACAGCAGATCTACAAGCACACAACGCCTCGTGGTGCGAGGCGTTGTGTGCTTGTAGATCAGCTGTTTTCACTAGTTTAAATCATTTTTAAAATGATAAATGCAAAACAAGCGGTTTTGGACATGCAAGGTTTTCACCCGACAACGACGATATATTTTTTGATGTTTTCAATTTTCAACTATGAAGACATGCCCAAAATAAGGATGCCAGGGTTATAAGGTGGTAAAGCAGGAACAAAGGCATGCCAGCGGGTTTCTTCAGAACAAGAGGAATCACTAATCACCACTAGTGGTAGAAGCGCTCACGATAAGAAGATAATCAGTAGAATAACAAATGGGTTTTTAAGCAAAACTGCAATGCTTGATCCTTTTGAGTCAGGATGGTACAATAGGTGCTTCAGATGCCCTTTTATCCACATGATAGATTCAGATGCCCCTGTCGACCAACCAGCACTCTAATGAGGGGCCGCAATTAAGCCCATTTATTCACACCAAGTGTGAACTGTAAGTGGGCGCTGCAGTCAGTTGAAAGACCTGGCCGCTCTTTGTGTTACAAGAGCCACTTTCATTCAGTAAATAAAGCAGGGGGAAAAAAACCCTACACAAGCACCTAATGACTAAATCTTGCATATGTGGACGTGTGTGTGTGTGTGTGTGTGTGTGTGTGTGTGGGGGGGGGGGGGGGGGGGGGGGGGGGGGGGTTTGTTTGTGTTTGTATGTGTGCGTGTTTCTGTGGATGTTCACGTATAGCTGCTATACATCCGCACCGAAAAACAGCTAACCTGCCGACGCTGGTGAGTAGCTAACCTGCCAACGTGGGTGAATGTTAACCTCTATGCCTAAACCTAACCCGAACCCTAACCTCAGTAACCGTGACGCGGGTGAGTAGTAACCTGCCGACTCCCTTAGTCGAAATGACGGGACGAAGAAATAGCGACATTTCCCCCTAGATTCTTGGAACCGTGGTGCATTCAAGGAACCGGTGGCCATTTTTTGGTTCCAGGGGCAGGGGGGGGGAAATCGGAACCGGGTTCAACTCCGGTGTGAAAAGGGGCACTGGGCACTGAAAAGAACACTGAGGATTTCACTGTGTGCAGATACTCCCTCTCGGCTCTCTGGCTCAAGCTAACTAACACACACATCCTGGAGGAGTTGAGTCAGGAAGCCTGACAGAAAACGTGGGGGCGGGGCTAAGACAGACTGACAGTGGGGCTCCATCTCTATCCTCTTATTAACGCTTAACGAGTGCTTTCCTCATGCAATATTCATCGCCACTAATATCAGCCGAGCTCCCGAGTAGAGCTAGCTACTTATGTAAGGCAATTATGTAAAATATCAGACAGGGGCTCACATTCAGAAAGTGACTGAGGAGAGAGGCTCCAGGACCACGACAAAGAGAAGCGAGAGGTAGACCGGGAAGAGGGTGATTAGGTGGTGGGGGTGCTGTTGGAGAGAGAGAGAGAGAGAGAGAGGGAAAGCAAACATTAAAAGGAGATAAGAAGAACTGGAAAACACACTGTACACAGTAAAACCCTGAGTGTTATGTGCAGGGGTGTCGCACCAAATTCTGGGCCTTGGGTGCTTTAACTATTGAAAAATAGCAGATATACAAGCTCACAGCACGGCACTCGGTGCCGAGCTGCGAGCTTGTAGATTTGCTATTTCTCTGAATATATTTTTTGAAAAACCTGTGTTTCTATGTCAGATTGTCAGTGGTGCTCAAAACGTTTCATGTGAAGGACCCCCAAAATGATATGTATTTGGCCACGGACCCCCACCTCAAAATATTTAGTTCCAGGGACGCCCCAGAAGCAAAATTTGAGTTACAAATGTTCGCTTAAAAAACTAATATATTTAAAGATTTGTCACGACGTTGGCACAAGCTTCTCACAACCTTTCAAAAACAGCAGATCTACAAGCTCACAGCGCAGCACTCGGTGCCGCGCTGTGAGCTTGTATATCTGCTGTTTTTCAATAGCTAAAGTATAAAATAATTAAGGCCCCCTCCACCTTGGGCCCTAGTAACTCAGTCCCACTTTCCCCCCCTTGTGACGCCCCTGGTGTTAAGCGTAAAGAAATGGATCTGTATGTTTTTTTCCCCTCCACGCCAAACTCCAACGTGCAGCATTTCACACTCTTAGGATTTTTGCTGTGCACGTTCATATATACTGTATAAACGCCCTCGCAAACATCCATCCCCGCGTCCCAATACTTGACCAGCCAGCGGGGTCAACGATGTGACGCAACCATCATTCTTCACAACCGGAGACATACGAGGACTCCTCAAGGTCAACTCGGGAGAACGAGGCAAAAGGACACCATTGTTGATCGTGGGAGGCCTCGCATCAGCACCGCGCACAACCCGCCCACCTATCCAACACACACACACACACACACACACACACACACACACACACACACACACACACACACACACACACACACACACACACACACACACACACACTGCAGGTATTACATTTTATTCCAAAGTACATTCGCTGCTTATCTCTCTCTCTCTCTCTCTCTCGCTCACAAGTTGCAGCACAAGAGCGCACGCACACATACACACATACACGCACACAATCTTAAGCAAATAGATAAACACACACACATAAATACACACACTGATTCATCATACACACTTGCACGCACGCAGCAACCCCCCGGGTCAAGGCCCTATGGGGGTCTGTACAGAAATAGGTCATTTGTCACACATGATGACCCGGGGCAGAGGATGCATTATAGATGAGACCAAACAGCCTGTACCACACGGCCAGGGAGTGGGAGGTGGAGAAAGAGCAGCGACAGACTCCTCCTTCTGAGGCGGACAGGAACTTCCTAGAGTGAGATCATCTTACTCTGAGAGTGTACCAAATCAGGGACGTGCTGGCCATTGGGAAAAGCGGGACAACTCTGCCGAACGGCCGGTTCATTCCCGGCCGGTCCAGGCCAGCCATTAGGAAAGAATTTAACAAAGTAAATCGTCACTGTCGGGCAGAAACCTCGTATCTCCAAGTTTCAAATTTGTACATTTTTTTCCCAAAGCAAAGCCCCGCTTCATCATAACAGGCCGTCACACAAAAGTAGTGAAAATAGCAGACGCATGCTTGTAGATCGGCTGTTTTCACTAGTCTAAATCATTTTTAAAATGATAAATACAAAACAAACGGTTTTGGACATACAAGGTTTCCACCCGACAACAACGAAATATAACTCATGTAATTAGCCCACTGGCTTGTCACTTTGTCACAAATCTTTGAGTAGCAGCAGTGCTATAGAGAGATCTCTCTCTATAGCGTGCAATGAGGGCCTCTCCAACTCTTTTTCCCGGGCTGAATCAGGGGCCCAGCATGTCCCTGTACGAAATGGAACGTGAACGTTCGGTTTCGTTTTGTACACTCTCAAGAGTTAGAAATGATAAAATTCAGAGGATTTGACTGTGTGTTGTACAGCTTGGATAACGGAAACGAGCGCTGCGTCGGCATTAATCACAAACGACCTCAGAATCACAGCTCTCCACACGTGGTACAGCACAAAATGTTCTTCCGCTATACGTTTTTTTCCCCCCGCCTCCTCGCCAAACGCCAGACCCAGTGTCCATTCAGAGCCACACACACGCACGCGGGGAACGGGATGCGGGTTTTAACACTAGAGTCTGTCTAATTTGGTATTCTCATGTCTGCACCTGACCCTGTGTAGTCAGCCATCTGCCTAGCATGTCAGACAGAGGGACTAATAGGAAGGTGTGGACGTTATCCACTCATTCATTCAGCCCATTAGTCCGCTTTACCGACTTCATGTGTTGTTTGTGGGGGTCCGGTCAACCCCCCCTCCCCTCCCCGCTCACCAATTTTGCTAATATGTATATATTTTTAAAAGCTCTTCAGCTTTTGTTCCAGTGTTAAAAAGGCAACTCAAAATGTGTGGCCATAAGGTGCCCACTGGTGTCCTCACACTCACACTCACACACTCACACGCACACGCACACTTTCATTCCCAAAGACAAAAGACCCAAGTAGTGATTTTACTTATAGCGCCGCTCCAGGAAAAAAGCGTAAATGGCGGCCGAGGGAGAAAAGGAAAGCACGAGAGAGTCACAGTGTGTGGAGAAAGTGTGTGGAATATAAGAGACAAGGCTGCTGCATGTCTTCTGCTGCACCCATCTGTTCTCAAAGTGCAGGTGGAGCCCTATTCACTCAGCTCTGCGTGTGTGTGTGTGTGTGTGTGTGAGTGTGTGAGTGAAGGGGGTGGGGGGGCAGGAAGAAAGGAAGGGCATGAGAGGAGGAGGAGGAGGAGGGAGATGGAGGGATGGAGGAGGAGGAGGGGGCTCTGGGTGCTCTCTCTCTCTCTCTCTCTCTCCTCTTTCCTGAAGGGGATAATGGGAGAGGAGCGCATAGCAATGGCTGCCATGTAGTACCCTCCCTGCACAATTAGCCAATCAGCAGCCCGCTCTGCCAGCCAGAAGGACGCATAAAAGAAGAACATTGCAGCAGCGGCACAGAAGGAGACTGCGAGAGTAGAAGCAGGGAATTATCGCACACACACGCTCAGCAGCACACACACACGCGCACACACACTATCGCAAACGCAGCCGAACCAGAACCCCCCTCCCCTGGACACACCCTGCTGAGGATCACTGCTTCTGTTTTTTTTTTTTTTTTTTTTTCTCCTTCTCCTCCTCCTCTCATCTGAACGGTCGCCCACGCCGCTCGGAGGAGAACTGCTCTCCCCTCATCACCATCATCATCTTTGAAAGAAAAAGAGACGTTTTCTCCTCATTTTCACCCTACAGAGGACACCTAACCATCTCCAAGGACTGAGATCTCCCCTGGCGAAGATTGTATTTTTTCCTTTTTTTTTTCTTTTTTCCCTTTCTTTTAATTTTTGGACACAACAAACCCAGCATATACGCAGAGCGTATAGGCCATCTATACTAGGCCACAACATACACAGACTCGACCCTACAGCTTCAGGACCAGTGCAAATAAGGCGGACCTAAGACCACTTTTCATTGTACGTCAAGAATGGTTACTGTACGTATACCTTTATTTCTCTTCTGTTTTCAAGTAGCAGCAGGGCTACAATGTTTCAATCCACAATCTGTGTCTTTCTTGTATGTGCAGTCTATAATAGAAACATATATTTTATTCATAATTATAAGTCTACAAACATTTACATTTAACAACATCTTTAATAGGACTCTAGGCATCTACATGTTGTATGGAGAACACCAGCCCATTGCTTACACAAACAGCATAGATTGGATTAGGGATTAGTGGCCCAGGTTTTTGTCCAGTGCTGTATTACTATGACAAGATTAACGATCAATAGAGGCAATCGGTAATCTTACACTCAGCGATGCGCCATGCATGCGTGGCTGGTACCAACACAGCACAGTCTGCGTTCAGCATCATCAGCGACATGATAACGACTTTCCCCTGCCATTTTCACACACTTCACTTTTCTGCACCATCCAAATGTCGCAGTTTTGTAACGTTTGACTAAACCACCGCGCGTCAGCGAAGGTGACTGGATTCCGCAGGCATTAAAGAGCAGTGCTATGGGGAGGAGAAGGGCGTTGGGGCACAAGAGGCTCTGAGTGAGCGAGGCCCACTGCTGAGCGACAGACAGAGCTAAGGCGGAGGAGACTGTGCTTGGTGCTGCAGCGCAGCACAGCACAGCACACAGGGATGCTGGAGACGGGGTTTCTGAGACAAAACATGATGCCTTGGAGGCTGAGCGAGGGCCCAGCGAGAGTAATAGCAAAGAAAAGGGTCGAGTCACTCAGAGATGGGGGGAGGGGGAGGAGAGAGAGAGAGAGAGAGAGAGAGAGAGAGAGAGAGAGAGAGAGAGAGAGAGAGAGATATTACGCATCCGTTGGTTCGGATTGAATCAGTCAAGTCAAAATTCCTAAGGGTTTCCCGTTGCGATGCAACCGAGAGTAAATGGGCTGGAAATTTCAGGGGCTTGCGAGATTATAAGGACAGATATATATGGTTACATCTCCGCTGCAGTTTTGTTGGATAAAAGGAGAACATATAGAGCACACACACATATATAGGCCTACATAGCAGTGATAAATGAGGGCTGCTCGCTCTGTGCCGACGGCTGAACTGGGCGTGTCTCTGTGCTGGAGCTGAGCACATAATGATGATGATGGCACGCGTCGCGCTGGGCTTCGGCCTGAACAAACGCCCTACACAGGATTTACTAAACTTGTAGATAGAGGCCTGTTAGCTGCCTGCAGGTGGAGAATGCTTTATCTGGCTATAGATCTTGTGTTGGCTAAACCGCTAAAGCACACATAGGCCTACATGAATGAAATGAATGGTTGATTGTTCAGCCATGGACTGAAATATCAACAAAGCGTGTTCACCCAACCACAGGCTAGCCTACTAGGCTAGCGAATATTGCAAATTAGCCTACAATATAGTATTAGGCCTAATCTGAGGCTTTATTTGGCTGTTAACTTCTTAAAATCTACTTGGAGAATTGGCAGTATTCACAGGAATTGAGTCTTATAGTCCATTCTGTGCTGTAAAATTACATACAATTATGTTTGAACAAATAGGCCTACACTATATTACGAGAATAGCCTATACACATTTTGTAGTCCAATTCATGTAATTTAAACTGCATTCTCAGAGGGTCATAAAACAATTCATAGCAGGCTTCGACGAAAAGGCAGTGAGGCATTCCATCAATCAACCTAAAAGTCTATAGCCTAGTTGTCATATTTTAAGGCCTATAATAATTATGTTCTTTTGTCGCACCTTGCTTGCTTGCTTGCTGGCAGGCCGATCAGCTCACAGTGTCAGTCAGACGTGCACATCTCCGTCCACATGGTCCGCAGTCCTCCATGAGCGTGTCTGTACCGCAGTGCCAACAAATAAAACCGTTGAGTCAGATAACCTTTCTGAGGCACTTACACAATCCAAGGACAAGGACACACACAGCACACACACACATGCCATCAACGTAAAAACGACTAAAAAAACACGTCTGGTAGGCCGATCCCAATAAGGAATCAATCATTTTGAGTGATTGTTGAAAAGTTTAGCTTAGGTAGCCGATATTATATGGTCCATTCCTTATGCATATTCAATGGATCGTGTATAATAGCCTATAGGGTTTGTTTTCTTATAGCCGTATTGAGTAGGCCTACACTGCAGACAAAGCTAGACTGTCTAACAAATAGGCTATTAGCCATATAGCCTATACTACAATGCTGTTATGTAAGTCAGTAATTAGTAGCGTTTTGTAGGCCTAAAGCGTATAAAGGCAGAGAGAAGCATGCATGCAGGCCTATAGCAGTGCAATCGCAGAGCACAGTTAATTTCTGACCTTTTAGGCTAACGATGTTGATAAGAAGCAAAAAAACAATTTAGGGCCAGTCATTTGAATAAACTAGTGGGAATAATGATAGGCCTGCCCTGTCAGAATGTTATTTTTGGGGGGCTTTTTGACTTTCTCGAGGGAATCAGAGAGCTGGCAACTGTACCATGCATTGTTCCCGGAGCGTCCTGCAGCCGCTGGCTGGTCCGCGACACAAAGCGCCACTGTTGACATTAATATTCATAGTGCTGCCATAGTCTGTGCGCGACAGAAGAGGAGGAACGGGTGGCTCTTTTGTTTGGCCGTTTCAATACGTTTATTCAGCAAAAAGAGGCGCTTTGGTTTAATGAATACCCGCAGAGCCTAGACTTTGGGCTACATCTCGTTTCCAGTAAGAAGAAAGAAGTAGTAGGATTGTTATTATTTATCATTTAGAGATGTAATTTAACCATTTGTGAATTAACACGCTCAGAAATTAAATAATGTTTCGAAACGCGCGTTCAGACGTGATGAAGTTGAACAAAAAAAAGAAAATGTGGTGGTGTTATTGCATTTCTCTTTCTACTCTCGTACAAAAAGCCCGAAAGCCACTCCCTTTTTTCAGCACGCTGGATAGCGCCCCGCATGTTGCCTACTACTACAACCACGGTCTCTCTCTCGCTCGTCTCTGACGCTGTCTGCTTTGATCTGATCAACGGAGAAAACAGAAATCTGTCTTTTTCCTGCAGAACCCGAACAACGACAGTGACACTGACACGAGCCGTGACTCCTGTTGTTTTACAGCTGCCTGCCACCATGATCCTTTAAGCTGCGGGGAGTGTGGCTAATGCCCTTTGTTTAGGATAATCCCCTAATCTGTGTTATTTAGAAGGCCCATTTACATTTCAGACTAGCGTTCAAATATCATTCGTGCCTCTTGGAAAATAACGTAGAGTATAGCCTACAAATAATTCGTGATGAAATTATGCTCTGGTATATGGTTGAGATTGAGAATATAGGATGTTATTTAGCCTAGAGAGAGAGAGAGAGAGAGAGAGAGAGAGAGAGAGAGAGAGAGAGAGAGAGAGAGAGAGTGTGTGTGTGTGTGTGTGTGTGTGTGTGTGTGTGTGTGTGTGTGTGTGTGTGTGTGTGTGTGTCTGTCTGTCTGTCTGTCTGTCTGTCTGTCTGTCTGTCTGTCTGTCTGTCTGTCTGTCTGTCTGTCTGTCTGTGTACACACAGCAAGAGAGACACACACAAACACACATGTTGAAAAAATACCATTTAAATCACCAAAACTCACAATAACTAAAATCATCAATGAACTTTGGATCTCTCTGGATCATGATCCCGACAATTACACAAAACCCTGCAATTCCCAAAGCACACCTGTCTGTCCTGTCCTGGTGGTATTGGTATTAATTTCACTCTGAGAGTGCACTAACGTAACAACATTTGGTTACATGGAAAAATTAACACTGAGGATTTCACTATGTAAGGTCAAGTCAAGTGCTGTTCATGATTCTTACTCTAATAGTGACAGTGCTATGCTCTGAGTGTCATCATGGGATTAAGCTATAGCGTTCAGAACACTTCAAGCATATACCAAGAATGAGATTAAAGTTACATTCACACAGCAAAATCCATGAGTGTCGTTCATTTAACTCTGAGAATGTACAAATGTACTGTCTGGGTCCATCTTTACACTCTCAGAGTTACATTAAGACTCGGGATTCTGCTGTGCAGTCATGTAACGGTTCTGTTTTGTAATTGAAAAGTGTACAGTGTAGGTGGTACAGTATGTGTGTGCTTGGCAGAGGAGGCCGGCTCTTGTTTGCGTGCGAGTCTGGGTTCATGCATTTGGAAAGAGCAGGCAGTCAGGGGCGTCACAAGGGAGGGGGAAAGAAGTGGGTCTGAGTTACTAGGGCCCAAGTTGGAGGGGCCTTCATTATTTTATACTATTGAAAAATAGCAGATATACAAGCTCACAGCGCGGCACCGAGTGCCGCGCTGCGAGCTTGTAGATCTGCTATTTCTGAAAAGTCGTGAAAATGTGTGCATTTTTTAAGCGAACACTTAGCTCAAACTTTGCTTCTGGGTTTCCTTCACATGAAAAGGTTTGAGCACCACAGACATAGAAACATAGGTTTTTCAAAAAAACCTTAGAAGGACTTGAAATATTCAAAGACTTGCACAAATCTTCACGGTTTTTCAAAAACAGCAGATCTACAAGCTTGAATATCTGCTATTCTTCAATAGTTAAAGCACAAAATGTGAGTGAATCCTTGTACCCAGGGCCCAGAATTTGGTGCGACACCCCTGCAGGCAGTGCTCTCGTTGGCGTGCAAGTCTGGGCCCATGTGTAGGCGATGATGCTGCTGATGCAATACATTAAATATTGAGGGAGATCTCTCAGACCCCCGAAATAGAAAGAGCACAGTTGGACAAAATGGTTGGCCCAACTACCTGAATCTGTCAAGAATTTTAAGTTGGCAATTTATGTGTTCTCCGGAGGGTTTAGTGTCTAATGTGGCTGCATCCACTACCCGTGTATAAAGTGAGAGTAAATCTGTGATGACTTGTACAGGCTGGCGTGTTTCGGCCCGTTTTGAGATTTCTCACAACCCCAACAAACGCTTAGCAATCATCCCTTAATCCTAATGTACGACTGTCAAGCTGTATCCGTTGGCGCTTCTGCAGTATTTATGATTAGCTTGGTTTCGGATGTACTGTAACAGTGCGTTTTCTTTTCTTATCTGTGTCAAGAAACTTCAACATCACCCACCAGGCCTCTCTTTTTCTCCATGATAATCTGAATTTTAAATGCAGCTTGTGTCAGTCAATCTGCGTAGCCGGGCTCCCCTCAACTGCCTCTGTGAATTATATAACGTCTACACTGCGCTCTGAGGATAGTGGTTTGTCATGCTGAGGTTTATTTCAGTTTGAGTCACATTTGTTCTAATGTGCAGTTGTCATATTAGGGACACATGAAAATTGCCTTTTTTATTACAGTACAAAGAACTGAGCTAATGTTGCATATCATTGCTCCTCTTTATGTTCAAAACTGTTACTTTTCAGGATTCAAATGTAAAAGATTGCATAAATAGCAGATCTACATGCTCAAAGCGTGTCACATTGCGAGGTGTTTTGAGCATGTAGATCTGCTATTTTTGTGTGACACGGTGGTATGACGAAGTAAGGCATTAGGTAAAAAAAAACACAAATTAAATGTATTTTCCTGTATATTACTCATACCCTTTAGTACAAAGACACCTATTTGAATACCGTTGCACACAGATAAGCAAGAATGCGAGCTATTCACCACCACATTCATATGATTAATAGCTGTTCTACTATTCAGGGCCTTTTGTGCACAGGTTTTAGCTTAAAGGGTTTTATTTTTAGCCTTTTTAGTCATAATTCACACTGTTCCACTTCTTTTCTCTCTGTGATGTTCTCCCCATGTCAACATTAATTTGACTTAAAGATAACCCCCTGATTCACGTACATACAAACACGCACGCGACACACTCACATACGTGCACGTGTGCACGCACACACTCCAACACACAAGCAGGGACGTGCTGGTCATTGGGAAAAGCGGGACAACTCCCGAACGGCCGGTTCATTCAAAAAATTGAAAATAAAATGTCGGCCTTCGTTCCATTTTGGGGGCTGGGCGGCCAACAAAGTAAATCGTCACTGTCGGGCAGAAACCTCGTATCTCCAAGTTTCAAATATGTAATCTTTTTCGCAATTCAAAGCCCTGCTTCATCATACAAGGCCGTCGCACAAAAGTAGTGAAAACAGCAGATCTACAAGCACACAACGCCTCGCGGTGCGAGGCGTTGTGTGCTTGTAGATCGGCTGTTTTCACTAGTTTAAATAATTTTTAAAATGATAAATACAAAACAAACAGTTTTGGACATACAAGGTTTCCACCCGACAACAACAAAATATATAAATCTTTGAGTAGCAGCAGCGCTATAGAGAGAGATCTCTCTCTATAGCAGGCAATGAGGGCCTCTCCAACTCTTTTTCCCGGGCTGAATCAGGGGCCCAGCACGTCTCTGGACTCGGCCGCTCATTCAGGCATTAGAAATAACGCACCCTTTGTGGAGGTGTTACCTGGACAACTCGAGTGGAGGTCATGCTCAGAGCGAGAAGGCAGGTTAGAGCCCTGCAATCCACACAGGGATTTGAGAATGGCTTCAAAGCAACACATGCTTTTAAGGCTATGTGATCATAGGCCTATACCACGAAATGGAGATGGAAAATATAGTCAGATGGTGACAACAAAGACGGAGACAGTGCACCAATGAGAGGAAGCTATAAACTCCTGTAGACACGAATGGACCAGAACCAAACGTAGACATGTATTTTCCGCGTTCTCTGCGTTGTTTGTCTGTGGTCATTTGTAGCTAGAGGAACTACTGTCATATGTCCAAAAATATATTAAGAAGGGCTATACTTTATTCACTGTAGGTGTAGACATCCTTTATTAATGATGTCTAGGCGCCATTCAACTCAGCGCTTCCTTCACAACAGGAAATCTTAAATAATTCTTCTATAGAAGACGCCTTAATTAAGTCCCTGGACTAAAGATACTTTGGTCTACCTTTTGAGGCCCCATGAGATTTATGGGAGATTCATTTAGCCCCATCACTGGCAGACATAACCAACCAGCTGTGAGACTCATTTCTAGAAAACCAGCATAATAATTCACCTTATGAGTAATACTCTGTAATAATGCTGTGTTCAGACACACACATTAACTATGAAAAATATCATAAGGCTTATACCACAACTGGCTCACCTTTACAGGTACTCCCCCCTGCACCATCGATGAGTCAGTCCCCTTATTTTTCTTTCCTTCCTCCAAACAGGGCCTGAGTTGAGTGGCTTCTGCAGGCTTATAAATTGACACACCACGTCCTCGATGTTTAGTTGATCATCTATATATTATATCTGTTAAAATATACATTCCCCACATTATACTTTAAAAATTGCATAGTTGCATTCAGTCAGCCAACATTTCGACAGGTAAAATTCAATTTAGCTACAGTATAACAGCGAAAGCTATATACTGTATACATTCAGATGAATCCATAAATGCGTTCACATCAACTTATTATTTTTTGTCTTGTTCAACCTTGAAAATCGTATACAACTAAACGTGTAAATATGTTTGTTTCAACTTCAATCAGGCACTTTGTCCATATTGCTCATTGGACTTTCACATCAGCATGCTGGAGATATCATTTTTTATAACTTGTTTTGAGGTTAACGTGTTATCACCTCTTGTTAATGTTGAAGGGATCCTTCCTTATATTTGTGGTGGTTATCGTATGGTTGAATGATTCTTGCATTTGTCCTTGAATTCAACAATACTCTTCGTTTGACGGTAAATGGATGATGGATGATCCAATCTAAAATGGTTGGCGTGGAGGTGAAATTAATACAAACAATGACGTGTTTTAGGTTTAAAGGTTAAAGGGGTCATTCGCAGTTTCATCAGACTGAGCAGCCATAGCGACTGGCCAGCGTCGGCAACGACATCAAGGTTTCACAATGAGAGAAGTCATGGGGAGACAGAGAACTGGGTGTTGAATGAGAGGTCTGGAAACGGGGGAGAAAAGTAGAGCAGGAAGTTTTGTTTCTGCCGCTGCACACAGACGTTCCTTGAGAATCCCCAGTGGATCGAATGAAGCAACACGGTGTACACCAAGGCAACGCATCAAACACACTCGCCATTGCGCACTAACCCACACTCAAACTCACTCAGGAAAAAGTAAAGAAAACCAACACAAAACTAGCTGAGCATCCCAAAAGCATAATCCCAAATGATTTTATTCCTAAATCATATTCCTTATTTATGAGTTAACTTGATTGATGTTATGCTGCCTTGTCTGTAACGGAACACCCCCACTGGCCCCATGCGCCACCACCATTACGATCATCCCTTGGTCTGTATAATGATGCGATGGCGTTTGACCCTGAAGAGAGTTGGGGGAGGGGACAGGGAAAAAAAAGGGAAAGGGACTGTGACATCTGCAGGACCAGAGGCAGGGAGTGAGGAGGAAAGAGGGGGAGATGATGGGGGCAGGGAAATTGTCTGTGTTGCGTGTATGGCACATCAGACCCTAGCTGTTTCCTATTCCCTGCAAGCAACGCTGATTCCTGACCTTTTCTCGTTGTGACAATGACAAAGTGGAGCGGCTGTGTGCATGTGTGTGTGTCTGTGTGATTTATGTACGTGTGCATGTGCCCATATTATATCGTCGTTGTCGGGTGGAAACCTTGTATGTCCAAAACAGTTCGTTTTGTATTTATCATTTAAAAAATGAACTAAACTAGTGAAAACAGCCGATCTACAAGCACCGCGAGGCGTTGTGTGCTTGTAGATCAGCTGTTTTCACTACTTTTGTGCGATGGCCATATGATGAAGCAGTGCTTTACTTTGTGAAGAAATGTACAAATTTGAAACTTGGAGATACAAGGTTTCTGCCCGACAGTGACGATATATTAGCTCATTATTAAATAGGGCACAGTGCACATTTCCATTGCGACATACGACCACTATTTCCCCCCACTTCCGATGTCTATCTTGTGAGTGAGATCTAATTCCGCCCTTCTCCTCAGCAGATAATCAGTACCATGGAAACCCAGGTGTCCAACGGTCCGAGCGGAACCAGTCTGCCCAACGGCCCCGTCATCAGCACCAACGGTGCCACAGACGACAGCAAGACCAATCTCATCGTCAACTATCTGCCTCAGAACATGACCCAGGAGGAGTTCAAGAGTCTGTTTGGTAGCATCGGAGAGATAGAGTCCTGCAAACTAGTTAGAGACAAGATAACAGGTATTTGACACACGCGTTGCTCTTCACTTGCACGGCTTTGTCATGACGAATAGTTCCAGAGAAACACTGATGTTCTTATGATAGTGTCCTTGTCTCCAGGTCAGAGTTTGGGTTACGGCTTCGTAAACTACGTGGATCCCAATGACGCGGACAAGGCCATCAACACACTCAATGGTCTAAAACTGCAGACCAAAACAATCAAGGTAAGAGGGCCCTCTACTCTCTCCCCCCCCCCCCCCCCCCCCCTCCTTCATCTACATGCTTGACTTCTCTCCATCCTCTCACGCTCGTACTCGTCCTCTGATTCAATACGGCGTGGAGAGACCAAAAGAGAGGAAGTGGGGATTCTGTAGCAGCGAGAGGCAGAGACAGACGTGACAGAGGGAAGGGGGGGTGGGGTGGGGACTGGGGTGGGGTGGTGCGCGTGGTCGAGGGGAGCGGTGGCAGCAGGAACAAAGGAAGCAACAGAATTGGAAGAAAGAGAAGGAGAGAGTGGAGGTCAGAAAGCAAGGGGTCCGGGGCAGCACGCAGAGGTGATTGTGATGGAAATGTAATTAGGAAAGCCTGACTGTTGGGGCAGCAGCAGGGTCAGTCCAGGTTACCCCATCTGCCTGCAATCTGGGCTAATTAGGGGCCGTCTTTGTCCCCAAATCAGATGAGGGGGAGGGAAAGACTGGGTGGGGCAGATTAAACACTGCTGCCTTCCCCTCCCCCTCCCCCCACCTGATCAAAGTGGATCAAAGATCGTGACAAAGCACAGGATTGAGAAATCGAATCTCTGAAAGACCAGAGCAGGGGATCCTGGCACAGCTGTCCATGGATAAGGAACTTATTGACTCGTTGGCTTATCGTGCAACAAGCGATTGGCATGTTATACGGAAACAAATACAGCACGACTATTAGCTGTATTTGGGAATAGTAAAATGAATGAATGTACTGTAGCTTATATATTTATTATGGATAAAATAAAGATTCAATAATGCTTATTCTAAAGTATCGGTGGTAGCTTGCTATGCTATATTGCCAACTATATTAATTAATCAGGCTAGTGTGTCTGTTATTACACCATTTGCTCCAGAAATATAAATTTCACTAAAGCACAAACAGCCACATTTGAAAATGTCACACCAAGTCCTTATGTTGTTTTTGTAGATCTTTTGTAGATTATGATGACAAAGCAAATATCCGATATCTTTGCATGAAGCCTCTATAGAGAAGGGCGAGGGGTGCAGGGGAGGGGAGGAGAAGGGGCATTGGGGGCGTAGCTTGGGGAGCAGAATGCCAATGACGGGATTAGAGGCCATATGGGCTGCAGGCACCATCTGCACTGTGGGAGCGACAGCGAGAGGGTTAATTATAGGGCAGTCTCTGCTCCCCGAATGCAGCAACTCCCCCGACTCCTCCAGAACACCCTAATCACTGCAGCACACAACCCTCCCTCTGATGCACAGTCTGTCTGTGTGCGCACAATGCACACACTGGCGCTCCGCGCCGGACCCGAGCACCGCATTGTGTTTGTTTAATAAGTAATATGCCGTCTCTTCATGTTGATATCACAACGGCCCGTGTCGAGAGTTAACCCACCGTGAACCCTAGCTAGCGTCGCTGTTCTGCGACTAACATCCAGCGAAAATATATCAAATCTACAGGCTCACGATTGTGTTGCAAAGATATTTGGTGTCTGTAGAGGCGAATAAATAAGGTGGAGGCCTGGGGGAGGACTAAGTCAACTAAGTCTAGGCGGTTAAAATATTCTGTGTCACTGTGTGCTGTATGTATCAGAATTTGGATTTTGGTACACTTGCATAATCCCTGCCATAATGTACCGGTCCAGTGCATGCCAGTCAGGTGGCGTTTTATAAAATGAGCGAGCGAGTGTGTGTGTGTTTTTTATGAGTTGTTGTCAAGGACCCTGCCTGTCTTGTGATGTATTTACATTGTTTGCTGGTTGCCAGTGGAGCTGCTCTCCCCTAGAGGTCGGAGACAAAGGCAGGAGGCACGGTCGGGAGGGGTGGTGGTGGTGGTGGCGAGGGAGGGGCAGGGGGGGGGCAGAGATCAGCCTATCTCAGACAACACTCACACTCTCTCTTCCTCCATCGAACACAAACACAACACTCCACAACAATGCTCAGAGTCAGTCGCACTATCTATCATACACATGCTCCCTCGCTCCCATTCACACACGCATGAATATGCATGGGTTCGCGAGCAATCACACTCGCACCGTATCCCCCTGCTAGAACACTAAAATGTACTCAAAAGTAAGGCAGACACAACCCGACAATAAAATCACAAAGTGCAGAGACACATTGGCACCAAAAAACAACATTGCACTAATGAAACAGCTTTAGTGGTGCTGCTGCTGATGTTGGTTCTTGTACCGTGCATGTAAACATGCATCATCATCATCGATGTGGGAGAAAGTGAATCTGTAGGCGTCTGATTGTCTGTGACAGAGTGGGTGAGAGCAGCGGCGTCAGTTCAGAAAAAGCTAAGGTATGGCAACATGACTGGTGTCTTGCACGTGCGCGACACCAGTCATGTTGCCATACCTTATAGCAACAGGCACGATTACAGTACATTTTATTATTTCCCCCTGTAGCCAAGGTATGGCAGCTGCCATAGCTTGCCATACCCAATTGACGCCTCTGGGTGAGAGCTCAAAGACACCGCTAAACACTGCAGAACACTTTAGTTTCTGGGAGAAAAAATAAATAAAATATCAGGGAGATAATATTTCTGCGGACAAGACAAGCGTAGGATATACCGGAAAGGTTAAGTGTAAAAATAAAAATGTGATTAATAAGCAACTCCTGCGGGGCTACCATGAAATGTAATGGTTAGAGTGCAATGGTCCCTGTTTGATTCCAGGTGGGGGGACCTGCGTTGTTACCCTGTCTCTCTCTGTCTGTCTCTCTCTCTCTCTCTCTCTCTCTCTCTCTCTACTGTACTGTCTACAGTAAAGCACTTTGTAACTTTGTTGAGAAAGTGCTATATAAATAATGTTATCATAAAGAAAACATGCCCAGGAATATAATTGTAAAAATCATTCCCTTTGAATTCTCACAGTTGGCTCCTTCATACAGTACGTACATATACTGTATACTGTATTCATTTATACATATACAGTGTGTGTGTGTGTGTGTGTGTGTGTGTGTGTGTGTGTGTGTGTGTGTGTGCGCGCACACGCACGCACGCACGCGCACACACACACACACACACACACACACACACACACACACACACACACACACACACACAGCAGAGTGACAGGAAAGCGAGGGAATAAGGAGGGGGAGGGATGCAACACTAGGCCTCTCCAGATGGAATCAAACCGAAACAACTTGAACACTGAAGTAGCCAACAGAGCTGGTACAGAATGTGTCTGACTCCTTGCTGTGCTGTAGGTATCGTACGCCCGGCCAAGCTCGGCTTCCATCCGCGATGCCAACCTTTATGTGAGTGGTCTCCCCAAGACCATGAGCCAGAAAGACATGGAGCAGCTGTTCTCCCAGTACGGTCGCATCATCACATCCCGAATCCTTGTGGACCAAGTCACAGGTACAGCCTTTAGCTAGCGTACAGGGTGCTACTCTACTGCAGGGGGCGGGCAGCCACCCCTGCAGTAGAGTGACTGCAGCAGGGGTGGCTCAATTCAGTTGATCAAAAACAACTGAATTGACCAAATACAAGCATTATTGTTTGATGTGCAGAAAAAAAAAAGATTCTCCCCGGAAAGTTAACATCGTCAGTGTCGGGCAGAAACCTTGTATCTCCCAAGTTTCAAATTTGTACGTTTTCCAGTAAAGTAAAGCCCTGTTTCATCATACACGACTGTAGTGAAAATAGCAGATCTACAAGCACACAAGCTTCGTGCTTGTAGATCAGCTATTTTCACTATTTTAAATCATTTTTAAAATGATAAATACAAAACGACATACAAGGTTTCCACCCGACAACAACGAAATGTATCTTATTGTTTGCCATACATGTTCAATTATTGACTCCTTCTTTGTTAGTTGTTATTTTTGAATTATTACCTTCTTATTTTTGCATTCTAATTCTAATTAGCAGCTTTATTATGAATGAATTATTAAGGCGTTTTCACTGTCTACCACTGGGTGATCACGCAGGCCAGGCTGGCTAGCCTTAAAAAGTGACCATGTGCCCAAAAAGGCTTGCCTACCCCTGCTCTACTGGCCGTTTCACTGGGGGCGTTACAGTTAAATTTCAGGATTCCAATTAAAAAATAACAAAAAATTATTCAGGATTCCAATTCAAAAGAAGCAAAAATAGCTGATCTACAAGCTCAAAATGCATCGCAGCGCGATTTTGCTTCTTTTGTATGAGATACTAGAATGAGTGACAAAGTAGGACGTAGCAATATGCAATGTGGACCCTCTGGAGAGAAGGTGGAAATATAGTGGCCCTCGCCATCATCAAAGTTGCCCACCCCTGCTATATAGTCAGTGCAGTCTTACAACCCGACCGACCAACACCCCCCAGGTACTAACATTGGCCTGTTTTCTGAACCGGAGCAGGCGTATCGCGAGGAGTGGGCTTCATCCGGTTTGACAAGCGAAACGAGGCGGAGGAGGCCATCAAGGGCCTGAACGGCCAGAAGCCCCTGGGCGCCGCCGAGCCCATCACCGTCAAGTTCGCCAACAACCCCAGCCAGAAGACGGGCCAGGCCTTATTGACCCAACTGTACCAGACGGCTGCCCGCCGATACACAGGCCCTCTGCACCACCAGACCCAACGCTTCAGGTACTGAACCTCACGCGCCACAGTGCCACTCCCACACACACACCCTGTATTTCAACTGTGTCAATGCCACCACCATCCTCCAAACAAGAACTGCACCGTAAAAGCAGTGTTTCTCAAACTTTGACATTTCAAGGTCTCCCCTTAAAGGACAACTTTAGTTTTTTTACAACAAGGGTTCATATTTTAGATTGTAATTAAAGAATATAAAAGATGAGTGTTAAAATGATTTCATTTACTTCTATCTATTGTTTTAGAGATTCCTATTTCAGTGGTTGGGGGCATGCGTACAATTGGCTAAATATATCATTTTACACAGAATAAGGGCTTCCCAAGATACAACGCAACCTTTCATGGTTGGATGTGTCTTATGGGGGCTAGAAGTGTTACTGTAAATAGCAATAAAGAAACTGCTGGCTTATTGTGTCTAAAAATACATATTTAGCCACTTGTACGCATGCCCCCATGCGTACGCATGCCCCACATTTTAGCACGGTAAACGCAATGAAACAATAAAACGAAGCAAATGAAAACATTTTAACACTCACTTTTTCTTTTCTCTAATTACTATCTAAAATATGAACCCTTGTTGTGAAAAAGTAAAGTTGTCCTTTAACTCTGACAGCGTACACATTTGTACACTGTCAGAGTTACAGACTAGTATGGGTCAATACTGTAGAGTAGATCCCTCCTAAAGGAACCCACAAAGTCCCTGGAATCCACTTTGAGAACCACTGCTCTAAAGGATAGATGTTGTTGAAGCATGTGATCACATGGAATTGTTCTGTGCTGGGTCTTCGAAGCCAAGCCAGTCTGCTAATGCGAATGAAAAACCTCTGTGTCATCGATTGAGTGATTTGTTTTTTAGAAGTTGTAAACTAAAAAATGCATGTGGAGAAGGAAGATGTTATGCAAATAATATAACTTATACTACCGTAATTAAATATGCTGTTTTGATATTAGTCGTGTGAACATCTCACAGTTTGCTCAAGTTACATATTTAAATTGAATATTTTTGAAAGTTGCTTCAGATGAGAAGTCTTCTTTGCACAGAAAGAAGTCAAATTGTGGACTAGAAGGTTTCACAGTGTGGGGGATAATTTTGTAGTAATTCAACAAGTCACTGTGTACCATCTGAAATAACTTCAATGTCATCTGTCACTGGTTTAGTTAAAGGGATATTCCACTTAAAAAAAAACCTTTGGTCATTTTATCATCCAATCAGGCTTTGTGCCAACACTCTACATGGGCCTGGTGAACACCCTGGACAGTTTTTAATTTGCTTGATTCAATATTTAGATATTTTATATTCATTTTATCAGACACTCACCATCCAGGGCCAATTCATATCCGAAAAAAGTTATAAAAAAGGAAAGAAAACATGGCCAGCTCACCTATTGAGTGAGTCAACAGAAAAAAGACGGGTGTTTTTGATGAATCTATCAGGGTTAAAATGGAGTTTGAAAATGGAGTTTGAAGTTTTTACAATGGGTTTGTATAGGAATGGGCCCTGGATGGTGAGTGTCTTATAAAATGAATATCAAATATCTAAATATTGAATCAAGCAAATTAAAATCTGTCCAATGTGGTCACAAAAGCCTGATTAGACGATAAAATGACCAAAGGTTTTTTTTGAAAGTGGAATTTCCCTTAAGTGAATACGTTATAAACTTGTGTTATTATTTCTTCACAATGAAGCATTTATGAAGACAAAACTATGGAATGTAAGTCAACGCAAACGACTCTTTTTACAGTGATAGAGTGAGCTCTGTGGCACTTACTGTATCTTTCTCCCTCTCACTTTTTCTTTTAAATTGCAGTCTCATCCCTCCATTTGGAAAGGGACCAGATTCAAATAACGGCACAAAACCAATGTAAGAGACCACATTTTGCCAACCCTAATAAAAACTAAAGTGCCACAAATCTTGGTTTAAAAAGAATCATACTACTGACCCTTTAAACTCTGAGATTAGATGTACATGTGCAGTATATTAATTAATTATACACCAGGATGTGATCACATCTGCAGTGCTCAAATTAAACTCGTCTTAAATTGAGATTCAAATATGTGTCTAGTAGCAAATATGTCATGCTAGCTGACTTGTGTTTGTAAATCAGGGGCTTAAGACGGTAAAGTCTTTACTGTTGGTATACTGACAAAAAAAGATTACAGGCTATCACAGATTGTAATATTTATTAAGGATAGAGATAATATAGGCTATTTATCACAGATTAGAAGCAGCAGCTAATGATATGTGCATGACCACGACAAAGGACACAGATAAAGTAGAGTTTTCTTATTAAAGTGGAAATCTAACCACTATTGGGGATTGCTACACAGTCACTTTGTGATTGGATGATTTGGCGCTGTTTGCAGTGAAGGCTGCCCTCTGGAGGCCAGCAGGTGAAGGACATTCACTGCATGTTGAACTGAAAAGCCCATCCTTTCCTTGTAGATCTCACTACTAACTTCTCCATCCCCTTCATTCTCCCTCTTGCGTTGCAGACTCGACAATTTACTAAACGCCAGCTACGGAGTCAAGAGGTAATTTCCAAAGGTGTACTTTCAAAAGCATCCACGCCGAAAAAACAAAACAAAAAATAAAAGAAAAACAACAACCCTCTCAAACAAAGCGCCCGGAATACCACCTGCTGACTTCATCATCTAAAAATTAAGACATTTCCCTAATTTCCCTGTTCACTTTGCCCGGTGCCCAATCACATACAGTAGACAAGCCAAAAGAACAAACTACTGTTGGTAGGCTTCTAACAGCAGGGTATTCTGGCATGGCTTTGTTTAACCTTTTTTCGTTCTTTTCGTTTTGATTAATTGAACTGATTTCTATGTATTTCCTTTATGAACTAACATTGTCAATTTCAGTTGCTTTAATGTCTAATTTCTTTTCCCACCAGCATGGACATGTATACCAGATTCCGTTTGCGTCTCCTCTGTTTGCGCCAGTTTCTTTCTGTATGATTTGATTCCAATTTGCTTTTCATCCCCCTCTCTAGGTTTCTGTGTTTTTGTTCGATATTGTGACTTTTTTCCGTTTGGAACATTGTGATGTGTCTGATTCTTGCAGAGGCTTTTGGTCAGCAGAGAATTATGACTAAAATATGCAGTATGTGTGTGTACACGTGGGCGTTCGGTGTGTCATTTCGGGTGAAAGCAGGTAGTTTGGATCCACTGTGGCGCCCACACACACACGTATATCTATCTACTATGGGGGGATGGAGAGACTCCATACCCAACATCCATCCAGAAAGCTTTATGGTTTCGAAAACACAGACAGTATATAGAGTGCAAGAATGCGGCGTGGAACTTCAGAATGACACCCATGGTAGTTCTCCTTCTCTCCTCCCCAGATTCTCGCCCATCACCATCGACAGCATGACCAGCCTGGCGGGGGTCAACCTCACCGGCCCCACGGGTGCCGGCTGGTGCATCTTCGTCTACAACCTGTCCCCGGAGGCCGACGAGAGCGTCCTGTGGCAGCTCTTCGGGCCCTTCGGGGCCGTCACCAACGTCAAGGTCATCCGCGACTTCACCACCAACAAATGCAAGGGCTTCGGCTTCGTCACCATGACCAACTACGACGAGGCGGCCATGGCCATCGCCAGCCTCAACGGCTACCGCCTGGGCGACCGCGTGCTGCAGGTGTCCTTCAAGACCAGCAAGCAGCACAAAGCCTGAGCTGAGAGAGAGCGAGAGAGAGAGAGAGAGTGTGAGAGAGAGAGGGAGAGAGAGCGAGAGAGCGAGAGAGAGAGAGAGAGGAGTTGCTGGTGGCAGCACTTCACCCTGCAGGGAGAGTATACGAGCTCCCTGTGCCAACACTCTACATGGGCCTGGACTGACTCTCTCCGACACACATTCATGACATATTATACGATCACGTTACACATGACGCATACACGGACACATACACGCAAACACAATCAAACACATCCATACGCAAAAAAAAACAAAACATAACACGACGAGTCAGAGTTAAAACATGAAAAAAATACACTAGTAGAGTTTTTCTTTTTCTCTTTAGACAACATGCTAGTCTTTCCCTACATTTGCCTGGATTGAATTAGTAGGGCTATAATAACGTAGTTGGGTTTTTATCGGAGGCAGGGGTGAGAGACAGAAAGCAAAAGGGGAGACAGTCTAACGAATGTGACAGAGAATGTGTGCCGAGTGCTTTGATTGAATTCAGGCAAATAATGACAAACTGCTGAAACAAAATGATCAAAAATCTAAATGAACGAATATGTGCAATTTACCCAAACACTTACCCTACCATCTCTCCCCGTTATCTTGCTGGAGAGGACGTAGTCACTTTTTTACACTTGGGCATTTTGAATCAGTGATTTTTTTAGATCAAAGAAAAATAAATTAAAAAACAGTGTTCTCTTATATACGTATATTAAAATATAACTATATATTCAATATTTAAGGTGGTTATAATAGCCGAGTATGTAAGCATTTTCTAGAAACTTTGACTACTGTTTCCTGACTGCATTAGGTGGTGCCTAGTTTCTCTACCCTATGCGAGCTTATAAGCTCAGAGCCAATATTATTTAGGTTAGCTAATGGATACTGGCCACAGAAATTAATAGCCTGAAGGCCATCAGAATCATGCTTCATTTATACTTTTATGATGAGGTATAAATCAGGCTTCACTATATTTCCCTCACTTTATTTGGTCTCACACCAAAAGACACGGCGACAGTATGCATACTGTACATTTATCATCAAAATGCACATTTAGCGTGGTTCAATTATCAACTATAAGTATACGAGGGGAGGGAGGGAGGGGGGGAGGGAAGCCCTGTAATTTCAAACTCTGTATCCATCTACAGAATGTTTTCCACCACAAGCTGTCTGTGAACTTTAGAGCGTTGTGGCTGTATTCTCCAACGGTGACAGTGTTCATTCGCGTATCTAGGGGGCTATAGGGAGTGCTGGGTGTAAATGGAAACCCATCCACCAAAAGACGGCAAACTTTAAAGGAAAATACCGGTGTTACCATTTGATGGCTGTACCTCAGTATTATACATCTGACCATTCTCTTTTGCGTGGCTTTGATGTACTGATATGGGGACGAGGTCTCATAACACACGACACATACTGTATAGTGGCTTCCGTAATATTAAACAGATTCCAATCCCAAACGTAATCTCTATTGTTCCAACCAGAATGCTACGAATACCAGAAACGCTGTACAGTGAACTTGTTCCTGTTTATTACCGGACAGGAAAGAAATGTCCATGCTTATAATTCACAGTCCAGGATTATGGCTTCCAACTGACAAGGACATCTGTCAGCAGGATATTAGTTCCAAAATAACTGCGACGCAGTGTTCTGCAGAAAGTAGCTTCTGTGAGTCACATGCTCCAGGCAGGCCCAAGGTAGCACAGAAATAATAGAGATGAGCACACAACTCTACCAACACCTACCGTATATATTAATCCACACCCACCGGTATTTTACTTTAAACTAACGCTCCCAAGAAAAGGTCACAGTTTTACACTTCAGCGGAAAATATAACAGCTCTATAATTCCAACCTGCATAGAGCAGATAGAGAGGACTGCAGTTCCAATTACTGAACACTTGAGACTGATTTAGAGTCATGGGTGTGAGCAATGTTACCTGGCAATGATCTCATTATCATTGAGCCTTAGAGGAGACAGTCTGTTATACCGATTCCTCCAGCTTTGCTAAAATGCTCCTTATAGTTTCATTTTAAACTCCTTCCACTCTTATCAAAGGCTTCCCAGAACGAGCTTTTAACTCACTCCTGCCATCCTGAATAGATGATTGTACAACATCAGACTTTCATATAGTTGTCAAAAATATATTTGCTTTGGACGTGTTTGGCACTACCACCAAAATAGCATTTCTCAAAATATCCCCAACCCAGTTGCATGGAAATTATTTATGGCACCCTTGATAAAACATTTAAAGACCAACTACAACCTGTCTTGCTGAACTGTCTGTTAGAGACCTGACTTAAGATGTATCAAGGGGAGAGAGCAATTGTCTTCTAATATTGAGACATCTGCACATGATAATAGATGAACTAAGGTCAACTGTAAGCCTAATTTATATTTGGCAAGCGACGCCGTTCGCGACGAAGTATAAATTAGACTATAGTCAAGACATTCTTGCTTTTCTAAATGACGCTGTGTTAGCCAAAGAGGATGTCGATCTCTTTGAAAGGATTACATTAGAGATAAATCTATTTTTATACATACAAAAGAACAAGACCTTGTGCTGAATTTTTACAGATTCTTAAGCTTGGAAAAAAAATTGGGGACATCGCATGGCTTTATATTAAACCCTCTGATCTTTGCAGAGAGAGGGCAAAACAAGGCATGTGGTGTGAGGGTGGGGATTTAGGGAGGGGGCGAAGGAGAGTTGTATCTCATACAGACGTTAACTGTTTTACCATATCGAAATGATTTAAATTGTCTCAAATGAAAACAAATTTGATGTAAAAAATTAAAAAAAGGTATAGAAAAAAAGGCAAAATTAAACAGTTAGGGGGTATAACCTGACAGACACATGTGAGTGTGTAAACACACTCGTGTCTCATGTCCTGAGGTAGTGTACAGTGTTGCTTCAATGAGAGTGCAGTGAAGTCAAGTGCTTTGACTTGTGAGTCCCAGAAACAGCTGCAGTGAGTCAGGCTCATTGCCCAGCTGGAAGAAAACAAATCAATGACTGCTTGCAAACAGAAACATTAAAGACAGTTTCATATATTATCCAGATTCTTATTGAACATCGATTTAAAAAAAAGATATGTATGATTAAATTAAAATTGATTTTATTTTAGCCAAAGAATTGTGTTGCAAGCCAGTACCAAGTAGGATGAATTGAGATTAGCTATATTATCTTCCCCGAAGTAATTGCTCTATGAACTTTTGTCATTTATTGAATGGGGACCCTCTATAATTTTTGTTATCATTATCATTTAATATCTTAGTTGTGCATATCAGTTGACATTTTGTAGCCTAAAAATCACCATACTAAACGCGAACTAATATCACTAGATTGAATTAAATAGAAGCAAGCAATCCCATTTGCATGTTTTTCAGCAATGTCAGTTAATGAAGGCATATCTCAAAACCATAATTGTGATGGATCAATTCATATCTTGGCAAAGGAAAGAATATTATGCATCCATAATAGTGCATTCCCTCCAATCCTAATAACAATCTGTGAACATTGCGCCACCTCAAATACAACCCTGGTTTCCTTTCTATCTGACCCTCCATTCCCAAATAAGCTCCCAAAATGTTTGTGGCGTGTCCAGTCCAAACCACAAACCGGACCTGTAAAGGTCACTCATAGCTAGATCTTTACCACCTAGCTATTTTATCAGTTCCGGCCATTTGCACGAAAAGGTAGCACAGCAGAACTGAGCACTTGATGAGTGGTAAACCATTAGGAACAACCAAGACAATAGAGGCCATGTAAAGCTGCAGCTGGAGTCGTTGACCTAGCCATGTCCAGTCTAGTATAGTCAACCCCACACCCCAGACCAACAGCCCTAAACGTGACCCTTCGGACAGACAAACGCAAAGACCTTCTCCCACACGCCTACCGTACAGTAGAGAGCCAAGGACAATGGCAGGAGACAACAGTAGTACAACCGCTTCAGCAACAATAATCATTTAAAAAGACAAAAAAACTTTCCTATGGAACAGTAAGTGCAATGTGCTTTGTTTTTATATTGACTGAGAACAAATGATATATATTTTTTAAAAAGAAATTAAAACGTCACACTGAAATGGTTTGCGGGAATAGTGAAAGGATCAAATGTTCAGAAAATGAAGTGTTAAAAAGAAACAGATTCATTAAGAAGAATCGAAAGCAATGAGAGTTCTGATTTCTAAATGTCCATAATCCCTTCCCCAGCCCCTAATTTGTGCTCTCACCATGCAAGCTCAAACAAACTGCATATTTGGCTGACTTAATAGAGCAATTCTAAATGACCTTGAAAGGAATACTGTCTAATATATCATCAGTTTTAGCCCGTGTCAATTTAAAATATCATTTATTTCCTGTAATTTATTAATTTCTTTCTACATATCAAGACTCACTTGTTAAATTTTAACGTATTTTGTGTTGTTGACGTTGCCATAGAGGACACACATGGGTCAAATATTTTCTTTTGGTTGCTTTGATTGGGTACAATTTGTTATTTTTTTCTTTCATTATTTAATTAGTTCTTACAGTGTATGCCGATTTTAGACTTAGTTAGATTTTATTATTTCAATCAAACTGTGTTCAATTGTGTTTGTAAAAGTCTGTGGTAGCTTTTGTTGCAACATAAAAATAATTTAAACAGAAAAAATTCAAGATAGCGCCAACAAACTTGTATTATTTGGGCGACTTTAAGCTTGTAGTTTTAACTTATTGTTAACTTAAAAACTATTTATTATTATGATTATTATTATTGCCTCGTATAAAGTATGTTTTGTGTATATTTATGGTTTATTTCATTATATTTGCAAGTTTAAAAAGATTTTAAGTTTGCCAAAATTGTGGTTACATCATTTCTTTTCTTAAAAAGGGGGACACATAGATAAAAAAAACAGCTTTAGAAGTTCGATTTGGAAATGTTCTCCATAGTCAAAGAATGCACTGCTATATTTAACTAATTGAAGTGTATAAACATACATGCTGTGTGCTAGATGTTATGCCTTTACTGCCTGTGTTCTGTTTGTCTTGTTAAATGAAAAAAATCTTTTGATTATTTAATCTAATCACAGTCTTGTTTTTTCAACCACTCCCGACAACCCCTGAGAGAGGACGTTATTAAAGCATGATTTATACTTGGTTGTGCATCGTGTCTCACACCGGAAATTGCGGATCTGCAAGCTCACAGTGGGTCGCCCTGGTGACATATTGTGAGCTTGCAGATCAGCTATTTCCGGTGCACAACTAAGTATAAATCCGGTGCTAGCAGGCTCTGGGGCGTGGCTGTGGCCTATAAAAAGTGTACCCAGTAAACAAGCCAGGAGATTGGCCAACGTCCAATGGTTAGATGTGCTCTCAAGATACTTTCCAGTCTATACTGATGGGTTAACATAATATCAAGGGCCAATTATGGATGGTTGGATTTCCCTGAAGACATCACAGTGCTGAGATCATCTCGGTTCCAATGTATGTTAATGGTACAAAGATGTTCTTGTGCACAAAGATGCTTTTGTTTAGTACCCAGGCCAAAGCACCTGTTAAAACCAATCCAGCGCTCATAACCGCAGTCAGAAAGGATTCTTGGGAGTCACACGGGTAGGGAATGGGGTGAGTGGTTCCTCTGTTTCTCAACCAACTGTATTTTGTGTCTATTTATTTAGAAGAGGGGACACAGTAACTTAGTGATGTTTTTTCTTACATTTTTCCTGGAATGGTAGAACAAATCAAAAGTGAAACGATCAAAACAAGACCCACTGACATCCAACGTCGGTGGGTGAAAACACAAAATCTCATACTTCCAAACATGACCAAATGAACAATGACAAAATGTAACAAAGAAAAAAATAAAACCTTTCAGTTTAGTCTAGGATATTTATTACTGGGATTTCAGCTGAAGACGCTTGAAGACTTTTTCATGGAATTGTTTAATTATTTGTACTTTACATGCCAGAAAAAAATAAAAGTTACAAATCTGAGTGACCCGATTTCTTTTTCACAAAGGTATTGTTGATTAAAACTTGTTTTAATCATCATCCACTCATGTATAGGACAAGTACCAAACACAATATGTTGTAAATGTTTCTCTCTGACTTGGAAGACTTTGCTTAGTCCAGTGTTTCCCAAACATTGGGTCTATGACAATTTTTATCACAGACCTGTTTTTGTGCCATGAATAAATATCCAGTCCCTCCCGATATTTTCTAAAATAGCCAATTTATAAGCTCACAAATGTAATCTATAAGCACGAAATGTGGCACAATGTGACGCAAGCTTAATTGTAGATGGCCTATTTCACTACTTGTTTTAAATCGGTGTTAAAAGTGGTTAAATCATAGGCTAATGTACATATTTGTTTTAAAATTGAGAATTTAAGTTTCAAGCTGAAAAGGTTTGGGAACATCTGGCTTAGTCAATGAACATACAGTATGTACTGTGTGTGTGTGTGTGTGTGTGTACATGTACATAACAGTGTTCCCACACATTTTTACCAATTTATTTCCAAACTTTTCCAGAATATTTAACCCAATTTCCAGGACTATATAACAATAATTCAGCTCAATAACGAGTCACTTACTCCTATGCGCACATTGCGCAGTGCCCAAAGACAGATAGTGTATGCCAGCAGTGGTTCTAAATCTTTTCAGGCCGTGACCCCCGAAATCATATTTGAACTGGGGACCCCGGCACCCTGACGAACGAGTTGAGGAATATTGTATGAGACGGTTTTATTATGAAAATAGCCAATCTACATACTTACAACGCCTCGTGTTGCGAGCCGTTGTGAGCATGTAGATCTGCTATTTTCACAATTTCTGCCTCTAATATTTGACAATTTGGCCAATGTTTAATTTGTCATTTCAGAGGTATTAACAAAATCAATAACCAAAGACAATGCATAGCTATTTTTTCCAGGACCCTTGATCAATTCCAAAACTTTTCCAGTACTGGAAAAAATATTTTTCTAATTTCAAAATATTTCCAGGAATGTCATGACCGTGGGAACCCTGACATAAACAGTACATGTACATAAAAAGTATGTACACACGTCATCAACACCCCCGTCATCAATCAATACTCCACAATAATAGTGCAAAAATAGGTTTTTGGAGTGTTTTGTAAATTTATTTTCAACAAGACTGAAATATTCCATTTACATGCAGCAATGACAGCCTCAAGTCCTCTTGGGAATGATCCTTCAGCACACCTTTCAGCACACATTTCTCCCATGGTTCTTTGCAGAATCATTCAAGCTTAGCCAGGTTGGCTGAGGCGCATCAGTTCACAGGCCTTTTCAGGTGTCTCCAGAGATGCTCCAGGGTTCAGGTCCAGACTCTGGCTGGGCCTGGGCCACTCCAGGACTTCAGTTTTCTTGTTGAAAAGTAATTCCCCTTCTCCCAGCCTGAGATTCTGCGCAGTCTGGAAAAGCTTTTCCCTTAGGATTGCTCAATATTCTTCAGCAAGACTCAGCATTCATCTTTTCCACACAGTAAAAATAACATACCATGGCATGATGCTGCCTGCCATCACAGTGTTTGACTGTAGGGATGGTATTAATAATGAGGTGATGCTCAGTCGGTGCCTGGTTTCCTCCATACACATCACTGGGAATTGTGGCCAAATAATTCAATTCTTGTTTCATGAGTCCAAAGGATTTTGATTCATATGATTTGAGAGGCTTTCAGGTACCTTATGTCAAACTACCAGCAGGCCCGTCATGTGCCTTTTATTAAGATATGGCTTCTGTCTGGCGTCTGACCACTGTGCCATGAAGACCTGACTGGTGGAATCATTGGGGACCTCATTCATCGTGGCTATTGGGTTCTTGGCTAACTGTCTGACCAGCTGACTAAGCGTTGTAAGCTAAAACACAGTTACTGCAGATGGCTTAACCGGGTCCAAAAGAACTCAGAGCATAGAACAGTGAGACAGAATGGCTGCACACCATGAAAGGCGATTTCCACAAGCAGCAACCTCCATGTTTAAAGCCAACCTTTTTAATTAGCTAAGAATTATAACCAGGCATGTGTTCCTCCTCACATATCAAACTTCAGCCAAGTGACAACAAGCGTCTGCTTGGCTGAATAAGATCAAGAAACAACACATTGAAACAAAGTGAAAAGAAAAATGTACATCCACAGGATATGAAGACATGTCTAGTGTTAAAAAGGAACTTTATTCGAAAACAATGGAATGACAAGTTTTTTGACAACATTCTAGCCCAAAACAAAAGTACAAGACAGGCAATGGAAGTGCAGAGAGACAAAGACAGATTGGAATTTCTCTTCTGGTCTCCATTATTAATCGAGACGAGAGTGCAGAGACTTGTTACAGCAGATCAGTTTCAGGAGGTTGCAAATGGATCTGGTCCCTCAAGAACAGCCTGAAAGAGAGCAAATGAATTCACATGAGTTTTTTTTTTTTTTTTTGCTGAAGATAATTCCATAGCTGTAGCCTCTAAGCCAAGGTTTGATTTCAAAAGGGCAAAGTGCTGGAAATCTGAAACAAATCAAATACAAATATGCTAACATACTCCTATCTGAAAGACATCACATCAATGAACTAAGCATGTATAAACAGAGCTATTACATGTTTGCTTGTATTAACATCGTTCATTTAAAGAGAATTAACTCCCAACAAATGTACTATTACCTTGTTTTTTTCTGTTCTGTTGTTCTTCTACTGGCAAATTTTCTTCGCTTTTATTGCTGGTCTTATATGCTGAACCTACACTTAAGGAAGCCTTTACCATCAATGTTTGCAAATTTCAAATAGTCTGTCTCCCAAACACTTATTTAGTGGATGACTGTTTCGATCCCCAACTGACAGGGATCAAAACGTTGATTTTCAAGTAAAAGTTGGAGCATCAGACAAGAGCTTTGAGCCATCTTTCATACTTGGATACGTGTGAGACATTTTGACACAAAACTAGAGCGTGGCATGTGCAAGAATTATAAAAGCCATTTAAATTAGTTAGTATTAGTTAACTGTTGCCAGTTGACCATACAGAATTGTACTTTTTAATTAACACTTATGTTGCTATGATTTTTTCTCTTCAATGTCCCACGTTGCCATGTTTACCATAGACTTCCATGTAATTGCGCAATTGTGTAAAAAGTGCACGCCCATGCCTAGCTGATGCACCACGTGTGTGCACACTGTTCACAGCTTTCAAACAAAAAATCCGCTTGGAAATCCGTTCAGGCATTCATGATTTATGGGCCATTATGTTTTCTTCAGATGTAAACAAACATGGCTGCCATGTTTGAAAGAATGGGTTGGTATGGGGGTTAAACATGCAATTTCGCGATCATGCCTAATACATTTCTGGAGGTCCAAAAATTTTTTTTGAAAAAAAAAATATATATATATATTTTTTTTCTTTTTTTTTTTAAAAACGGCCCAAACTCGGGAAACTCGGGGTTGGCACAGCGTTGGTACCAATACAAACTCGGGAAACTCGGGGTTGGCACCAGATGTGTTAACAATCCTATAGGGTCTGTTTGCCTAAAAAAGTATGTTATAATTTCATTGTTTGCCAGTATTCTGTTACCTTAACTATTGGATATTACAGTAAGATAGCTACGCTAACAGCTGTCCAAGGTCCTTTTGTTTGGTATATCCAGTATTAAAGAACGGAAGCTGATACGTGGTGGAGAGTTCAGTTAGTTCACCATTACTGTCGTCAGCATGAGACTGCCTACACATAATGGTTGGTTAGGGTCCGATATGAACTTACCGTAGGCCAAGAGTGAAGCTAGAGCTCCGTGTGGCCGTGAAGCGTGGGATCCAGGCTCTCAGGCTGGTGGCACACGGCAGGAGTGATGAACTCCATCAGGTACTCACATCGACTGGGCTCCGAGGTGGACACCACTACCGTCTCCTTTCCACACGTTAACTTTACCTGAAACACATACCAGGCAGATTCTAAAAAAAATGTCTTCTAAATCCTAACAGTTTTCAGGAAGAAGTGAGGTGTGAAGTGAGCGGTGCCTTTTATGAGTTCGTTAAAACGTCCCGCGAAGCTTGGCAAATACCCAGCTTTGTGGGACAGACATACATGCAGACAAAGCCAGATGTAGGAGCGGTTAGCACCACTCAGAAACTATGTTGTCATATCAGTCGAATCAGTCATGTATTTGGCCGCTGACACCCAATATTTTGTTCCAGGAACCCCCAGATGCAAAGATTTAATGCCTTAAAAAAGATATACAGTATATATGTCACAGTTTGTTTGAGATTCAGTTACCGGGCACAAGGTGGAGCAACCGCTCCTTCGGGGAACTAGGAATCTGAGGTTAGGTTTAGGCATAGTTTTACTGAGGTTAGGGTTAGGTTTAGGCATAGTTTTACTGAGGTTAGGGTTAGGTTTAGGCATAGTTCTACTGAGGTTAAGGTTAGGCCTAGTAGCATTCACCAGGTTAGCATTCACCAGCGTGGGACTAATGGGAACAATGGAGGAACAATGAGACGTGGGACCAATGCAGTCAAATGCTCTACCACTGAGACATGAACTTCTTCCACTTCCAGGTGAACTAAAACAAGCGCTCATTTCCCAATCTAACTGGTTTTTCAAACTAACTGTAACATATATATTTATATATTTATATTAACACATTGACCGCCATTTTAACATACCTCCGTACTCCCACCTGCCATTCGTCTCCATAGACTTCCATGTAATTGGGTGTGCACGGATCATGCACACCCATGCCTAGATAATGCACCACGTGTGTCCACATTGCTCACAGCTTTCAAACAAAAAAATCCGAATGGAAATCCGTTCAGGCATTCATGAGATAACAGCCACTATGTTTAACAAAGATGGCTGCCAAAATGGCTGCCATGCTTGAAAGATGGGGTTGCTATGGGGGTTAAACATGCAATTTCGCGATTGCTATCATGCCTACTCCATTATTTGGGGTCCAAAAATAATTTTTTTGAATTTTTTTTTTTTTTTTTTTTTTTTTATTCTCGGGACTATCGGGCCTGGCGGGGAAAGACATTGGAATAATCTCGGGACTATCGGGCCTGGCAGGGAATGAGTTAAAGAAATGCAAAAACCTTCATGATTTTTCAACCAGGAAGCGGTAATCAAACGGAGGAGCTGAAAAACCAGACTTACGGTGGTAGATCTGTTAGGACCTTGCCAGCAGCCTGTACCGTGATCATACTTCATTAGAGAGTAGATGTCACCTTCAGGTCCCGCCCAAGTTCCCCAGGATCTAAGAGAGAGAAAATGAAGGGAGATTGTTGAGTAAACGAAGAATTCAATTTTGCTATAGCAAAACAACGTAGGGACACTTGAACCCATTTAGAACGGGTACACATTATAGTGTATTATTATTTTATGCTTTAACTATTGAAAAACAGCAGATATACAAGCTCACAGCGCAAGCTTGTAGATCTGCTATTTTTGAAAAATCTTGAAAATTAGATTTTATAAGTGATTCTATAAGTGTCTTTTGAATCCTTCTAAGATTTTTTGAAAAAACCTATGTTTCTATGTCAGCAATCTGGCTAGCCATCGTCAAAGAAAAGGTCCTTTTCACTTAAATGGAGCTCAGTTAGTCTGTTCTTGAGAGACTACTATGTCAGTGATTCTCAAACCTTTTCATGTGAAGGACCCCCAAAATTATATTTATTTGACCACGGACCCGCATCTCAAAATATTTAGTTCCAGGGACCCCCCCAGAAGCAAAATTTGAGTTACAACCGTTCGCTTTGAAAATACATATATTCAAAGATTTGCACACATTTTCACGACTTTTTCCAAAAATGGCAGATCTACAAGCTCGCAGCGCGGCACTCGGTGCCGCGCTGTGAGCTTGTATATCTGCTATTTTTCACTGGTTAAAGCATTCAATAATTCTAGGCCTAAATTTCCCTCACCCAAGGTTGGTCTCTGATCCGCCATACTTGGGTTTCTGGGACACTCGGTTGAATGGACAAAGCCTGTAGATGTACCTGAGAATGACAGAGAGTTTATAAACACTGATAATTCATACATAACAAGACAAATATGCAGGTTTGTTCTACTTCAGTGTGTGGACATACTCGCTGGTAGATAACTCGTAACACTGGCTATAGAGGTAGGCAAATTCAGCACTGGGCCCAAAGTCAAAAGAGATCTCCTTCTCAAGGCTCCTGCAAATAAATGGAAAGGTTAGATTAGATGAGAATGAGAACAGAATCGGATAGTTCTTACACAGGCAATAAATGCACCAAATTGCTTTTTAATTCGCATTATCAAATCAATAACTTAAATGATGGCCATTATTGCGTTCCCATCATCTTCTACCCACTACAGTGGTCAAAGCAAACCTGTTATGTAAGAGTAAAGCCCTTTGCACACAGGCGCGTTTATCCGCACGGATAAAACGGATAATTTCATTTTTTTTAAAGAAAACAATGATTCTCTACGACCTCATGCACACCGGATCCGAATTAGCCGTGCGATGAGTGGCTGCTGCCGTGCGTTTCTTTCTCGATCGAACCCAGTTCGATTCGTGCGTCTTGTCGCATGCGGTAAAAAACGCATCACTCCTTTTATGACTCCTTTTGGGATCCGCAGCACCGATTCCGCACAGCATTGCACACCAAATCCAATGCGTTTTATTCATACAGCAAACGGAAGAAACGCAACTGTCCTGTGTGCAAAGGGCTTAAACTCCATGAAAACATTTGTGGAAAAGGAAGTCCTTTCACATTGAGGACTTACTTGATCTGATCATCTTGTTCTCTGAGAGTTCTCTCAGACTCGTCAAATTCATCCCTTGCTTTCTGAGCGTCTGAAAATGAGATTAATGTCATTGAAGAAATAATATTACTCCACAATAGAGATGGAAACATTGCAGGCGAGGGAAATAATGTTAATTGTAGGCGTTTCATTTAGGGTGTTTTAAGCCAACTATACAGGAGCTGTCCATGGTGACTGACTCACAGTAATACAAATATAACAATTAATGTCATTACCTTGAGCTGTGTTTAAGGTACTCACCATCGATGAGCTTCTGTGTTTCTTCATCATAGGGTGGCATAGCCTCGTCGTCATCATCCTTCTTCTCATGACTGGGCACCGGTGGAGGACTCTGAACACACAAAACACAGATAAAAGTTAGCCACTGAGATGGACCATCGTTCTGTCACCAATAGGGCTGTCCGTAGTGTTGTAGTCGAGTCCACCTAAAGCGAGTCCAAGTCAAGTCCAAGTCATATGAGGTTCGAGTCCGAGTCGAGTCCGAGTCATGACCACCTGGGAGGGGGCCGAGTCCGAGTCGAGTCCGAGACCGACGGGAGTCGAGTCCGAGTCGAGTCCGAGTCTGACGGGAGGCGAGACTGAATCGAGTCCCCAAACCCGTTTTTAGGTAGGCTACAGAAAACAACCTTTTTTTGTTGTTGTTTTTGTTTAGTTGTTTTGGGGGAATGAGGGTTCTTTGTTCTTTATTAAAACAATAATAGGTCTCCTCAAATTACCTTTGGTTGCTGTGGTTTAGACCAGATGGAGGGATTATATCTCCAAATTGGCTTGGGAACGCCTCGGTATACTCCCTGAGGGAGTGGAGGAAGTTGCTCGGGATAAGGAAATCTGGAGGTCTCAGTTGGAACTGTTACCCCCGCGACCCGATTCCGGCTAAGCGTTTGATGCCGGTTCACAGCCAAAATATCCAGCTCCATGTAGCCGGCACCTTAGGTTTGAGGGCATTTTACAGTAGGCTACTCCATTGCTGAATGTGATGTTGTGAGCCAAATGCAATTGTAAATGTCTGCTCGTTTTTACATAATGACATCAATCACATATGGTGAATGATGGATTCATTTATGTTCAGTCTCTCTCTAAATTAGTACCAGGGTTGGGAAGGTTACTTTTAAAAAGTATTCCTTACTTAAAGGGGCACTCCACCACTTTTCAACCTATGTTCATATAATTGGTTCTCACTCAAAAATAGCTTTTTTCTTTTTTTTTCCTCAGAGGAGGGCTGTGGGCAGGTCAGAAACCCATCGTCTTGTGACATCATCGATTGCCAATCCAGCTTATAGAAACTGTAGGCTTTCTATTCCTGAAAAGTTGCAATTTTAAAGTGGAAGCCATTGTTCTCATGATAATAAAAATCTAAATATTTTTTTCAAAAATATTGATTAATTTTTTTTTTTTGGGAAAATGATGATGTCACAAGACGATGGATTCTGAACTTCCCACAGCTCTCCTAGGAGACTTGGACTGATTAGAAAAAAAATGCGATATTTTATCATGAACATTAGTGAGGACCTATTATATGAAGACAGGTTGAAAAGTGGTGAACTACTCCTTTAAAGGTATTAACTAGTTACTGCCGCTACCATTTTTCCCAAACAGACATTAGAGTTGCTCCAATGAAAATGTTTCCCCCAGGCAGAGAACAAGTAGGCCTACTTTTGAGTGCCAATATAATAGTACAAATAAGACTTATACTGTAGTACAATATCCCAAATCACAGGCGATGATTATCCAGTCTAATGTCATGATATTAAAAAAATAATATTAATTACAAAATAATTATACTAATGTAGTCTAGGCTATAACATTTTAAACATTGCCGTTTTAGCTCTGTCGTTGTAATAGAGCTGCATGATTATGGCAAAACTTATTAAACAAAATGTTATCTTAAAGCTGTACTGTGGAAGCTGCTCAACTAATGGTCAGTCGCGGTATTGCTTTTTTCGGCCGGAGTCGCCGCGGACCACCGGAACGGGGGTCCGCGGTCCACCGCGGCCGTCACGAGCACCTCCGCCTCGCCGATACGCATCCGTAGAGCCGTCTCCCGTCATTTTTAGACCAGGATTGAGGGAGTAGCAAGCAAGATTCCTTCACCAATGTAAACACAGTTGCTGAGGGAAGCTACTTCCTTTAGAGACAGCAAGACTCGCTGTGATTGGCCGGTGGTGTATGATCTGCGCTGTGATTGGCCGGTAGTGTATCATGTGGGAGATGACATCATTTTGCCGGGAAATTCTCCCCCCCTCACAACTCATAGAAAACATATAAAGAGAAGGCTTCAGAAGCTGAAAATAACAGAGTGGGTGTTCTAAAACTTTAGCGATTTTACAGTTAGGACAATTTTAAGATTTGTTTTATAAAAAAAGTTACATGGTATAACTTTAATGAAAAAATATTTTATTTTGACCAAAAATAAATTATTAGTTTCCCCATTCAAACACATTACATGCCTGTTTGCATTTCATTATTTAAGGTGATAAATACCTTATGTCATTTTAGTCTGATGCCTGTCAAACAATGCAAAAAAATACCCCATGTCACTGTTGTTTTGATTTGTCTCAACCTCTCTAGGGGGACTTAAAACGTTACACTTCTCTCTGTTAATCAGTGTAGCCTACTTTGTTAAACTTTCGGACGAGGCTTGCTTAACGAGTATTAATAGTTTACAGCTGGAAAGAAAACAAGACGTTGCATCTTAATCCAGCAGTGCGCGTGGATGATTTAAACTACACACAACGTCGTGTTTGGAAGCTGTTTACTACACTATGGAATTATTTATTTGGAACACAACACGAGGATATACTGCAGGTAGGAGAAAAGAAAAGTAAAGTGGACTGTGTTCAGTGTTGTCTGCTGGCTGCCGCTGCAGGGGCTCAGTGTGTGTGTGTGTGCGTGTGCGTGCGCGTGTGTGTGTGTGTGTGTGTGTGTGTGTGTGTGTGTGTGTGTGTGTGTGTGTGTGTGTGTGTGTGTGTGTGTGTGTGTGTGTGTGTGTGTGTGTGTGTGTGTGTGTGTGTGTGTGCGCGTGCGTGCTACAGTAGTGCGTGTGCTTATCAGATGCGCGTCAGATAGCCTATGCTGCATTACTTAACGCTCTTAATGTTAACGTTAATGGGCTCCTCAACATATGGATATACATTTCTTCCTTTGCATTGTACTGACTTGACTTGACTCGAGTGGACTCGGCGGGGGGCGAGTCCCGAGTCAAATGGTCCGAGACCGAGACGAGTCCAAGTCAAATTGAGGGCGAGACCGAGACGAGACCGAGTCAATGAAAAATTGGACTCGAGTCCTGACTCGAGACGAGTCATTGACTCGAGTACTACAACAAGCCTGTCCGATTAACGATTTAATTGTGTTTTTGTCGTTGACAGTTGCATTTCTGTCTGGCTTGTAGGCTTTGAAGTTGCACATGGCAGATTTGACACATAACCTAAATATACAAAGAAATTACGTTCTACTTAAAAAAGAACATGATGTTTTATCTACTTCGTGACGTCTTATAATTTATTTTGTTTGTCACTCCTGATAATTTGTGTCCAGTCATTTAAATGTTCTCTTTTGTATTGAGTTGTTACAGTTACAGTTATTTCCCATTTGCACAGCATTGCGAGCTTGTAGATCTGCTATTTCCACTATTTTTGAAATGTTTGAAAGCACATGAAAAACTTTCAACATGTAAACGATTATGACAAAATAATTGCGTTTACATGATAATGTAATAATTGTGAGGAGAAGCTTGCCTTGTCCTCGTCCTCTTCTTGGTCCTCGTCGTCATCTTCCTCGTCATCGTCCTCCTCCTCCTCGGGGATGTCGTCCTCGGGGTAGTGATCAGAGTCGCTGTCGTGGACCGCCGGCTCCCTGACCTCCTCCTGGGGGGGCTCTACCGGCACGGGGCTGTCTGACTGGGTCTGCCAAAGATTGATAGACAGACAGATTAAAACTGGCCCTGTGACATGCATGCAGGGAGCACCCGAGAGAGCAGTCTTAGAATCTTCTTACCTCTGATATGTATTTTTCTTTGATGCTGCTCCACACGGTCTCAAATCCCACCGTGTCCACTTTGTCAGATCCCCCCAGCAAGCCCTGATTTAACATAAGACACACAGCAGAAGCACCCAATGTTTTATTCAGCTCCCAATAGCATGTTACTGTACAATTGTTTAAGATGAAAAAAATTTAATTAAATAAAAAAAGCCAAAGGCTGCAGGAATATTTACTTGCTGCAAATTAATCAAATCCATGTATTAACTAGGTACAATGATTGACATCCTACCTGCACCTCTGTCTCCGTCAAGGCCCCATCCGAATCTGGGTCAAGCTCAATGTGGGAGAGAAGCTCAGCCACTGAGACACTGACATGGAAACAAAGTACAACATGACTCACTGAATCCCACTATGGAAATAAGTTCTGGAACTTTTTTTGAGTTTGATCATTTTAACAGATACAGTATGTACAAATATGTGGGCATGTACCCTACCAGTCAAAAGTTTGGACACAGCTTCTCACACACATTGAATGAAAGTCCAAACTTTTGACTGGTAGGGTAAATATGCACATTTTGTCATTGCTAATCATTCTGTACAGAGAAACACTAGAGGCCTGCAATTTCTGGTAAATACATTAAATCATGTCTCAAGAGCCTATCCATCTCTTAGACAAAGCCTACCCATACCCCCCCCCCCGACCTGTTACACATTTTCCCTGACTGTTATGATTTTTTCTTTGCAAAGAACTGTGTATATTTGTCTGTCATTTAATGTCTATGAATATGAGTATTAGAAGACCTTGTATTTGAACTGTACTGTGCTTTTCCTATGTGAACTGCTAATAAAGTATTCGCTCAATCAATCAGGTCAAGAAGGATCCGATTTATAAATGACCATTTAGAGAAAAGCATAATGTAAACAGGCCACTGACTTTCACTGCCTTGCCGGTAAATTTAAACAGCCATCTTTAAAATGTTTAACTACAAACTACTTCATAGGCACAATGTGGGTATAAGAAATTCAGTTAAATAGAATAAATGTAGAATTAACTAGACAACAATGCATTGACAAAGAAATACATGTGAAAGTGATGAAGAGAAAGTGAAACATATACAGTTTATCTATGCAGGTAAAGAACTTTTAGTTGTTCTTGTGAAGCAGTTTTGTTAGAGATGCAGAAGATCGTTTAGTCCGTTTAGCCAAAAAGGACATCGACACACGGCAGCAGTGGCTCAGAAGGTAGAGCGGCCGCTTGGGAACTGTGACTCTTGTCTTAACCACTAACTGTTCCAAGCAGGGTGGTGACTACACAGTTCCCTCCGCCATCGGTGTGCGAATGTGTGCGTGATTGGGTGAATATAACGATAACAGTAAAGGTCATAATGGTAAGTTTGCCCAACGGTACAAATAATTCTACAGAGAGAACAAAATACTCACAAGCCATCTGCGTCATCGTCCAGTTCCAGAAAAGCCTCTGCCATCCTAGCCTTGTCCTTCTCCTTCTGAATGAGCGCTTTTTGATCTGAAACACAATGACAACTGTTATACAGAAACACAGATCTGCATTGCCTCCCATGTTAAAATTTACAGGAAAACGCTCTCAGTTTCCTGATCCTGCCAAGCGTCCGCCATATAAACAATGCTAACTAGTTAGCTTGTATCTCTAGAACGGTTTGATGGATTCACGTGTAGTCTTTGGTCAACAGCGTCGCGGCGCGGCGTGTGGATCGTGGATATGCTGTGGCTACTTTTAAAAATGTAAGAAAAACTAAAAAGTTGGGGTACCGGCTGGCCTACTGGTCCGTGCGCATACCACTTAGGTATTGCCACATAGGCATGGATGCCTGGCGGCGTCGCCGGTTTGATTCCCGATCCGGACGACCTTTGCGCATGTCACTCCCCATATCTCTCCCCCTCTTTCCTGTCAGTCTACTGTCCTATCAATAAAGGTATAAAAGCCCCAAAACAAATCTTAAAAAGTGCGGAAGGAATGACCAAAGTCGAAAAACAATCTTGGTAGTAAATTAGTTAATAGCTTCCAATGCAGGTTACCCTTCCTGCATGGCAGGTTATTGTCTTAAAAAAAACTGAGAACGTTTTCAGAAGGTAGTCTCACGAGCCAGACACAACGAACCCACAATTTTCAAATGAGTCTGCAGCACAGAATCTCTGAAAATTATCCAGGAATAAAACAGACGTTACGCCTCCTCCCCACTTCCCTTTCGTCTTTACAGTCACGCAAATTTGTCTTAATATAAATGAAAATAATTGAAGCCTATATAGCTTGCTGCTTATCAGAAATGGAAATTCTAAAATAAAATATAAAGATATTTTAGAGGTGGTAGCTCCAGACTAAACACTATAGATTCAGGGATAGTGGAATAGTTGTTTGGCTACACAAGACTAGAAAAGATGCTGTCAAATGTGTGCAGCAGCTGATGTGTCACAGTATGTTCATTTGTACTAAAAGTGAACTTCCAGCATTCAATTAATTATTAGGCACCGTAAACAAACACAAAAGAATCCTCTCTCACTTGATGTTGCAAGGAACCCTTTCAGGTGCATTACCTTCCCAAGCCTTCAGATGGCGATCTTTAGCTTCTTTCTCCGGCTGCTCTGCAGCCTCCTTCACAGTTCTCAGAGCCTCCAACTTCTCTTCCAGGTTCTTCTTATTAGCCTGATGCTCTGACAATTTGCTCTGTTGAGGTGTACAAAACAAGATTAACTTATAGTCATATCCCAACTGACTATTACATTGAAGATATGCTAAAGAAATTACATGAATAATTTTAATTAAACCCTAAGCAATAAGGAGAACTGTTGAGAAATGTTAACAAACAATTAACCTTGATTGTGAAATCTAGTACTGGGTGAGAGGTTCAATCTCTAGCTGCAGTAAGCAATTAATAACCAATTTAATTCCCAGTTACATGTACAGTACTATCCATCTCTTCAACTGACATAGCTTGCAGGCAGTAGCAAGGTTGTTCGACTCGTCTTGCATTGGTTGTTGTATACTTTTAGGTCAAGGTGTGTTAGGTTTCACACGATAAGTGTCACTTACTTACAAAAGCAAACTGATCAGTTCTTTTTGGCAAGTGACACAGTGCTATTACAGAGTATAAATCAGGTTTTAGGGAAGCCAGAAAAGGCCACGGCTGACGTGTTTTCAAACACAACATCATGTTATTATAATTGCCCTTGTTCATCTGTAATGGCTGCATATTGCACAATGTAGCCTTAAAGCAACCTCCAGAAATTGATTTATTTTGTCATTCACAATCACATCAAACCTGTTTGTCCTCCTGGCCCTTCTTGGCTTCATGTATCAACTGCTGCTTAAGCAGAAAGCCTTCTTTAGCTATCTCTGCCTTCTTCTGCAGGACTTCATGCTCCTTGCGGCCCATATCCCTGATGATCACAGAAACACAATTAGTGTCAACACACAGAAAACTTCACTTAACCATTAACCGATCAGCCTTAACCACAAGTCATACATATGTCCGGTAGATACAAGCTTAGTGAAATACACTGTACAGTAAAGCCACCTTGTTACGATGTAACTGAAACATTCTAATGTTAAAATACACATCAATACAAGAAAGTGCCTTTCAACTATGGTTAAGTGAACAAACACTAAAAAAGAAAGCAGTGACTTTTTTTCAAAGACCTCCAGTATGATATGCAATATGCATTATGCCACTGGCCCTTATTTGGTATGACGCTATCTGACTTAATTTAGTGCAACTAAACTAGCAAACCGGAACCCATGTTGAGAACACAAGAACACTAAGCATTTTCACCTGCAGGTGTTCTGGCATGATGCTCCACTGTTGTATTCATCTGTTGTGTCACAGCAGTCTGGGATGGGAGAGAATGCATTACTCCATAGTAAACACACTACAAGCTTGAGGAAAGGCTTTCATGACATTTTGAGGATATATTCTTACCACAGATTCCATCATTTATACGGGAGGAAGGTATGAAGGCTGGTCTGAAACCTGCATTTGTGCAGTGGAAACTGCCATTGGGACAAGCAGCCGTGCCTAAAAGAAAAATGATTAGAAGGTCATTAGAAGGTGACAACCATTTCACACACCTAGGCAATTTACTTTAATACTGGTGTATTTACCACAGTGTGAGAAAACAGCCTGACAAGCAGTTGACACAGCGACTGACAGACCATGTCCAGGGATTGCCAAAAACAGCAAGGAAGAAATGATAAGGCTGCTTGAATCTAATCTAAAGGGGTCTTGGACCCGCACAGACCTGGTTGGTTTCAAAAATGTGTCCTAACTTAGTTTCTAAAAATGTATTTAAAATGTATGTGAATGTATATACTGTGAATATGTTTAGGACTTTGAAAAATATATTTTGAACAATCTGTAAATGTTCCTGTTTAGTGTTTCACCCGGACCGCTTATGTGCGTGGCACCGAGGTCCCCTATATAAATGACACTGACATGTAGTACTCCAGTTACACGCCGAAGAAGGCCCACAGGGCCGAAACGTGCTGTTTGTGTGCAGCTGCTGGGGGAAAACCCTTCAATAAATATTCAAGAATTTGTTCTAAAGTGAGTGCTGGTGTCCTTGCCTTAAACGAGTGATACATATCAAAATAGGACCCCCCCTGAATGAGAATTCTTCCACAGACCTTCTTACCTGCTTAGGTTGATATGCCTCATTTCTGCCCCTGTTCTGAGATTTGTAGATTAGTCCCCAGACATGCATCCAGACATGCTTCCAACAGACACCACACACGGTGTTTTAGTGTTTGAAGGGTTAATAGCTTGGTTACAGTGCAGGCCACTTCCTGCCTCGGCTCCAAGAGCGAAATGGGCGCTTTTGAATAGTGACTAATCCTAACCCCGTTTTAGCTGTGGGGACAAATCTACAAATCTCAGAACAGGGGCAGAAATGAGGCATATCAACCTAAACCAGGTAAGAAGGTCTGTGGAAACAATCTCATTCAGGGGGGTCTGTATCACTCCTTTAATGAATCTAATCTAACCTTTACATTTACCATCACTTATATTACTTCTACATTACATTAATGATATTTGGTAGCTCGTAAGAGCCTAGATTTCTCCACTAGGCCTGATAGCTATTGTTTTAGCCTTGGTACAGCCTTGCAGCAACTAGAGTGCTCTCTGCCATATGCAATAGGCAGAACTACTGTACCACTGACCAAGTGTTATTGAACTTATCCCCAAGTGATCAGGTTACAAAAACATACCATTCACTATTTGCCTCATCGATTACTGATTGATCTAGAATTCCACGACAGACAGACATACATACCTGGCTCGTCTGAGCCGTCCTTGCAGTCACAGTAGTCGTCATTGACCCTATCAAAGGGAATGGTGCGAGAGCCATCCAGGCAAGTAAATGGTTTGTTCTCCTCGTAGAACTGCCTCTCTGTTGGTGGGACAACAAAGAACAGAGTCAGTGGCAATTAAGAAGACATATCACAGGTTTAGCTGAATGGTTTTCGAATATCACAAGACAGAAACAGCGTGGCACAGAGTGCTTGAAGATCTGCTAATTTTGAAAAATCTTGATATTAAATTTGTTCGAATCTTTACATATACTTTTAAAGCAAAGTTTTGTAAATCTTTGCTTCTGGGGGGGTCCATGGAACAAAATATTTGGAGATGGGGGTCATCGGTAAAATACACATATTCCTATCCTACTATTCCTAGGGGTTCTTGACATTAAAAAGTTTGAGCACCACTGATCATAGAAACATACGCTTTTCAGAAAACGATTAGGATTTTGAAGACATTTTTAGGTACTTTTCAACCTGATACATTACGTAAAAATGGGTTAAATTAAGTGTAGTTTTACAGTGTACAGTGTGTGTTTTACAGTTAAGAGAATCACCAATCTAAAGTAACATACTTGACAAGGGAACGCCACGGGGGCGCTGGATCTCCACAGAGGATACAGCTGCCACAGTCAGCAGCAGCAGGAACACACAGGACATGATGACGGTCAGGTTAGACTGGATGATCAGCTTCAGCTAGGAGGAGGTAATGCTAGTGTTCTCTCTGATACACCTGTCAATGAAATGAAATGAAAGCCACAACAAATGAATGCGGGCAGCAGCACTTCTTAACTTAATACGACCAGCCAAGAGACAGTAAACAAACTCTGACGGGATAGATTGAAGCATTGAGATGGATAACAATCCAATAAATGTTCAACATCATGATATAAAAGAGACTTCTTTGCGGCTGCAGTCGGGCTACATGTTAGCCACATTAGCTAGCTAGAGGGATTTAATTTAAATAAATAAAACATATAAACGTTAACGTTACACTGTGAAAGCAATCGACCGTTGTGTGCATGCCTTAACGATAATCCTTCAATACCTCCAACAAATGCGATTAACTAACGCCAAATGTAACTTTAGGCGAGTTGTTTTACGGATAAATGGCTCACAGTTCATTACCCTTTCCTTGTTCCCAGGCGCATGCGCACAACTGTGTGGAGCGGTTCCGTGTTGTTTGCTTGTTTCTCTCTGATTGGACGGGTGTTTTTTACGCGACCTGATTGGAGGACACAAGGTGAACGTCTAAAGTAGTGCACTGTGGGTACAGTGATGCTGATGCAGCCATCTCGTGCAGGTGATGCTACCAAAAGCATCTTTCAGTCGATCAAAGGATAAATTAACTTATGATGATGATGATATATTATGTTGACGTTCTAATCATTATTTGGTTCTGGTCACATAAACTGTCAAAATATTAGAACCTGACTTATTCATGGAAAGAGGATTTCACACGTTTTTGTCCATCCATCCATCCATCTTCAACCATTTATCCATAATCGGGTTGTGGGGGTAACAGTTCCAACTGAGATTTCCAGTGTTCCTTCTCCTTTATCTACTTCCTTCAGGGCCGGGCCAGGGGTATCATGAGGCGTTCCTAGGCCTGTGTGGAGATGTAATCCTTCCATCTGGTCTTTGGTCTGCCACAGGGTCTCCTCCCAATGGGAGGACCTTCCTAGGAAGACGCTCGGGAGGCATCCGTACTAGATGCCTGCCCTGAACCACCTATAGCTGATTCCTTTCCAGCGGTTCTGCTCCAAGTCTATCGGGTGACTGAATGTATCACCCTATCTCTAAGGTAGATGCCAGCCACCTGTCTGAGAAAACTCATTTTGGCCACTTGTAGGCTACCTACGACCTTATACTTTCAGTCATGACCCACACTTCATGACCATATAGGAACAAAGAGCTTTGCATTCTGTCTCTCTTTTTTCCTTCACCAACAGTGCGATTCAGTGACTGCAATATCTCTCATTCGTGAACAAGACCCCGAGATACTTACTTTACTTGTGTGCTATGTTATGTGTTTTTGACCTTTGTCAGTGATTCTCAAACTTTACACATTCAAGGAACCCCAGTTTTATATGCATTAAATTGTTAGGCCATAGACCACCATTACAATTTCCTTTCTTTTTTTTCTCAAATTCATCTCTAAACTATAAATGCTCCGAACTAGTGGCATATTTTACACTGACAACTAAACCAGAACCTACATTGTGGCAATAAAGAGTTAATCTGAACAAAACTAGGCCTATATAGTTAATCATTCTGAACAAAACTAGGCCTATATAGTTAATCATTCTGAACAAAACTAGGCCTATATAGTTGATCTGAACAAAACTAGGCCTATACAACTATAGATAAACGTCAGCAGGATATGGCGTTTAATATAAAAATCTTCCTTTATTTGTAATCTTAACACACTTTACAGTACTGAACAGTGAAATAAAAGAAAATATACTGATATATAATATTGTTTTATATATAGATGTTTGCTTATTAAATGCCTTTTATTCACAAAATGACACCTCAGCTATGTCAAGAGGAAAACCTTTCATAAAAATAATATAATAAAAAATAACTGGACACATTTTACACATTACAGCAATATCATTTACAAATATTACAATCATTTCATGGTGTTTTTACCCCACTTATATACTCTTTCTATAGCTTTGTGATCAAACACATGAATTAAAGCCCAGAGAATTATTCTCAGAGGGAGTCGGTCGGTGACAGGGTAACCTGATCGCAGCCATAGTGGGGGACTAACTAGCTAGGCTGCCATGGGACCGACATTCAGGCTACTAGTGATTAAAAGTTACTAAGAATAGATCATTCTAGCGATGGCCAAGTCATCAAAGGACACAACCTGTATTATTCACTTTGTTTCACCGAGTCACATCACATCCCATGTAACTTAACCCACGTAAGTCAAAGATGTGCCCTCGCATTGGACATTAATAGAGAATAATCCTTTTGTTATAATGTGTCTATATAAACAGGGCAGGGTTTAACACAAGACTATTGCACAATGAGTGTTTAAGGACTTGGCCTGATGGAATGTATAATCAATGTGTGACCGCTAATGACCAAAGATGTCCAACACAGACTGTACACAACCTGAAACACATTTTCTGCCTCACAACCTGCCAAAGTAAAGTGCTGTTACAAATATTATTTTTCTTTATATCAACAATAAATGTGCACAATTAAAAATGTGACAAATGACAACAAGTTGAGTGACAGAGACTGACAGGAGAATGACATAGTGAGGATGTGGCCTGCAGTGCTTAAGTGATTCAAACCACTCAACAATCGTTAAGTGGTTATTTGTCAATTCTTATGACTGGGATAAATTCATAATTTACAATCCAATATTACACTATATACAAGGGTGATAATGCTTATAGTTATATCCTCAATAAATGGTTAAATTTCCAGACTCTCCACAACAATGATACAAAAATAAACTGTACACAAACCTCAAAGAAAAGACCTGTGATATTTCCCATGGTTTTCTCTTCTTCATTTTAAAAAGAATGGCAGCAATTAATCAATTGAATAATTTCTTATTAAGAAACAATTGCTACAGTATCGTGTTAGTATGGCAATTAAATATTAATACGTTTTCATAGCTCATGACATAAAGTGAAGCCACAAAAACAACATAACATCTTGAAATCATAAGGCCCCATATGCATTCATATGGGAATCTTGTCATTTGGACTCCCGTTCCACCTGGTAGAAGCCTGTGGTGTGGCCCCCCCAGAGCCCTGCTCCATCCAACGACGGAGCAGGTCAAACTACGCATAGGAGTCAGAGTCATCAAATAAGCTCAGTCGCTGACCTGCAGAAACTAGCACTTGCCTTCCAAACAGCCACACTTGTCTTCTTTTTTTACCCTGTGAAAAATGTCTAGACCAGTCTACACCTGCTGAAGCTGTGCCGAGCAAATCCTGAACATCATTCATTGTACGATGATGTTAGTGAGTGGACAAATGACGTAGTATATATGGCGATGTCTTTCTTGTCTTTTCCCACCACTCACTCACTCATTCATTCTGTCATTCAGTCACTCACTCATGAAAACACACGTGCACCGTCAAATCCATGGTGCTGACAAGCTAATACCTGCTCAGTTCCAAAAACAGACATTGGCCGGATTTCCCAAAGCGATTTTAGCCCTTCGTAGCTCACACATGGTCGTACTAGAGACCAAGCCCTGACCGTCATGTTCCCGGGTTTACATAGGTTCGGGCAGAGCGATTTATTTAGCCCCCTACAACTACACCAACGTATTTAGACAGAGCACTTGAGAGCACTTCACTGTTTGTGAAATCTGAATGTTGTTGTTGGTCTCTACGACCATGCGTGAGCTTCGAAGGGCTAAAATCACTTTGGGAAACCCGGCCAATGTTCGTCCAGATTTCCCACTATATCCTCGTGTTAATGGTTTATTTAATTTGTATCCTCTCAGGTACACAGTAAAACCCTCAGTGTTAATTTATCCATTTGTAAGGATTCTAATGTGTAGCTATGTGATAGTCCTTGTCCTCCTTTCTGATTAAAACATTCTTTATGTTGGCCACAGCAATGCAGCAACATGTCTAATTGGCAGCAACGTTTCTGTCTCCACTCGCACTGCTGGATACATCGTGTATAGACATACCGATACTCACAGAAAGAAGACCACTGGCATCATGATATAAACATACTAGGATATCTAATATATTATCGTAAATCTACACACTAGCAGGTATGTATCCTGCATTTGACATTAAGGCAAAAAAGCATTGAACATAACAAGGATGATTTGGGATCAGCCAGCCAGACCTCCTGTTGGCCAAGTTTACTCCTCTCTCCCCTTCTCACATTCTGCATCCCTGATATTTTCTGTACCCCGGAAAGAGGGGCGTCACACCAAATTCTGGGCCCTGGGTACAAGGATTCACTGCAGGCCCCCCACGAATGTTAACTATTGAAAAATAGCAGATATACAAGCTCACAGCTGCGAGCGCCGCGCTGCGAGCTTGTAGATCTGCTATTTTTGAAAAATCGTGAAAATGTGTGCCAAGAAACCTATGTTTCCATGTCAGTGATGCTCAAACTTTTTCATGTGAAGGACCCCCCCATCTCAAAATATTTAGTCCCAGGGACCCCCCAGAAGCAAAATCTGAGTTACAAATGTTCACTTAAAAAATACATATATTCAAAGATTTGCGCACATTTTCACGACTTTTCAAAAATAGCAGATCTACAAGCTCGAGTGCCGCGCTGTGAGCTTGTAGATCTGCTATTTTTCAATAGCTAAAGTTACTAGGGCCCCTCCACCTTGGGCCCTGGTAACTCAGTCCCACTTTCCTACCCCTTGTGACGCCCCTGCCCGCAAACCCCCCCCCCTCCCTGCACAAACCATCTCTCTGCTTCCCTTCAAAGCTCTCCCTCCATTGATGTTTGGTAAGAATTACGCACAAGGACACATAAAGACACACAGCGCAAGATGGCATCGGATGGCATTATGATAGAATTTGCTATGCTATTGAAATTATTCCATAGCCACTCAACGCATAATTAGAGACTCTGGTAAAATAGAAAATAGGCAAAACATATGCTTCAAAGCATCACATGGCTTATTAGTAAGGAAAAAGAGAGTCCACTTGTGGTTGTGGCGGTGGTGGTAGTGATTGCTCCATATCTAGAGTTCTGAGTTATTGTATTACCAGAAGAGCAACAAAGGAAGACTTACAGCTGAAAAAGAGAGAAAAAAAAGAAAAGAAAAGAAAATATCGTCGTTGTCGGGTGAAAACTGTTCGTTTTGCATTTATCATTTTAAAATTGGTTTAAACTAGTGAAAACAGCCGATCTACAAGCACACAACGCCTCGCACCTGCGAGGCGTTGTGTGCATGTAGATCGGCTGTTTTCACTACTTCTGTGCAACAGCCTTGTATGATGAAGCAGGGCTTTACTTTGCTAAAGAACGTACAAATTTTAAACTTGGAGATACAAGGTTTCCACCCGACAACGACGATATGTCACCACAGAAACCAAATGTGTCGATATACCGGTACACTCCACTACATCATGAACGCTAAGGATAGATCTGCAACGACAGACAATCGAAAAGTAGACGCTTCCTGTCCCATGATGCATTGCTTCACAACAGCTCCATCCAGGAAGCCGGTGTTTCAGAAAGGCACAGAGCCGCCTTGCACCAGTAGCACTCCTCGTAAAGGGAAAAAAGGGGTGTGGGACCCGCTGTGGGTCCCTTCATCGCAGCATCTTCCTTTCAATAAACGTCCTCCTGCTCTCCTGTCTCCTCCTCTGACTCTTTCCGACAGAAATATAAAAAAAGGTCACTTGGAACTGTAGCTTTTCCGAGGAGAACAGTTCCGGTTGTGATTCTAAAATGAATTACTAATACTGAATGACACTAGTTAATACTCCTTTTAAGAAATGGCTTTTTCCAGAGAGATTCATAAGTCATCCACGCCCTACCCACCCACCCCTGCCACCACCCCCATGAATATGCACGCACACAAACACGCGGGCAAGTGCAAGCATTAAAAGTATGCATGTGTTTGACGTGTGTGCATGAGTGTATGGCATACATAAAGTACATGCACGAGTGTGAGTGTACCCTCCACGTGTATGTCTATTGTCATTTTTAACAATGCATGTGTATCCAGAATGAACTTGCATGTGAAGGCGTGCGTGCATTTCATTTCACTTCCCAGAGTGCTACGTTCTCTTCACTGGCCCATCACCAACGTCTGATTTATACTTGGTTGCGCGCCGTGTCGCACACTGAAAATAGCAGATCTACAAGCAGCGTTGCGCAGCTAAGTATAAATCACTTTCAAGGATCTCCTAAATCTCCTCGTATAGTCCCAAGTTCCTCTTTTTTTGAAAACTAGCATGAAGGACTCGTCACCCCTCCGAATCTACAGTTGCTGTGTAAATAACTTGTCTTTGAAGCGATATTAATTTATTCCCTTTTTTTTTCTCCTTTTTCTTTTTTGAAAAATAGATTTAAAGGTCTGTATTGTCAATGCAGTCTCGTTTGTTCTCGTTTAGTTTCTTATTTGGCCATCAAAAGGATGATCAAGAGAAGTGTGTGCGTGTGTGCGTGTGTGTGTGTGCGTGTGTGCGTGTGCGTGTGTGCATGTGTGTGTGTGCGTGCGTGCGCAAATGAGGAGAGAGAGAGCGACGCAGGAGCAGAACTCAAGTGTCTTCGGCCGGCGAGGAAGAATCCTCCTCTTCCTCGTCCGCCTCCTCCTCCTCTTCCTCTACAGGGCTTGTGTCAGAAAGTCTCTCCTTGGCGGCGACGCCCACGTCCAGCCGCTGTGCTTTGGGCGGCTCCACCTCCATCGCCACCTCGCCGTCCACTTCTACCACGTCCCCGTTCTCCACCTCTGCCATGACGTCTTCCTCCTCCTCCTCCTCTTCTTCCTCCTCCACCACCAGGGTTTTCCGGGCCGCCACCTCCACCTCCGACTCCTCGTCTACCCGACTGCAGTCCTGTGCCACGTGGTTGGGCGTGGGGCCTTCGTCTAGGGATGGGACCATATGAAAATGTCATATCACGATTATTGTGACAAAATAAATCGCGATTTACGATATTATCGCGATAATCAAAAATCCATTATCCTGGGGTGGAGCATTTGCCAAAAAGTGGCCGATCTACAAGCTCACAACGTGTCGCGATGCGTTGTGAGCTTGTAGATCGGCAATTTTTTGGCAAAGACATTTGATAGAGAGTGGAAAAAATACTGTATCAAGTAAGTATATTATAAGTATCTTTTACCAATTATTGAGGGTTTAAGTGGTACCGGATACGCAGCTCAGAAAATAAAAGGTGAATTGATCCCAGCGCATGACGGAGGACGATATCACAATAAATTAAATCTCCAAGATACGATTATCGTGAGTGTTTTTTTATCACGATAAACGATAACATTATCGCTTTATCATCCCATCCCTACCTTCGTCCTCGTCCTGACCCGGCCCCCTCTCCGTGGACGTGTCCTCCAAGGTGAGCTCAAACTGGAACTTGTCGATGCAGGAGTTGAGCTCCTTGTCCTGCACGGGGGACGGCGAGGGGCTCTGTGGCATGGTGCTCTGGTACCAGTCCCTGTTGTCCTCCAGCGTGTCCAGGATGTCTTGGGCGTCGGGGTGCACCAGGTCGCCCCACGTCTCCCACAGCGGGTGGACGATGTAGTCGATGAAGCCCACCTACACACACAGGAACAAGAGGTCAGGGCCGGTCCCTCACAGCAGTGGTTCTCAAAATTATTTTGGATGATTAACTTCGTGTGCAACATTGTTTTCTCACTCAGCTTCATACCGCTAAAATGTCAAATTAAACATTGGCCAAATTGTCAAATATTAGAGGCCGAATTTGTGAAAATAGTGTATACAATTAGTGTTATACAAAATGTAATGCCTCAACCCTTTAGTGCTCCTCAGGGTGGGGGTCCCCATTTAAAATATTATTATATTATTTTGGGGGTCACGGCCTGAATAGGTTGAGAACCACTGCCTTACAGAAACAAGCTGGCAATTTGAAACCCCAGTCTCCAGCATGGGAAACCAAGCATCTGCCACTCAGTCAAAGGGGAATCCTCCAATGGAGATATTAGGCTATCTTAGTTTTAGTTTTGCTTTTATTTGTTTTAGAATTTTCGTTTTTTTTATTGTAGTATGGGTTATTTATCAGGGGTGAGATTGAAAAGTGTCAGAAAAAGCATTGTGGCTATTTATAGTTAAAAACCTGCATAGATTTCATACTGTATCCACGCGCGCATGTGCGTCCGTTCACATAGGTAATCCTGCGTTGAATATTTACCTGACTCTTCTCCACAGACGCAGTATGTTTGTCACACATGGGGCTGATCTCCATCCCTCGCTCTCTCTCTTTGTCTCCTTGCCTGAAGAACTCCTCCATGATCCTGTCTGTCCATTGTCTGTACACGTCTAGAGGCTTCGTAGGGTTGCTCAGGTCAGCACAGTGGACCATGTTCCTCAACACCTGCACAGGTAACACACAGCTGTTCAACACCTGTACCATGGTTAACATACATGTGTTCAACACCTGCACAGGCTACATACAGCCACTGTACACACATTGTAGTTCGAACCTTCATGTTACACAGGGTAGCATACACTCAGTGTTTACGGTTCCATTTGGTTCCGTTTGTACACTCCCAGAGTTACAAATTGACAAATGAACACTGAGAATTTGACTGTGTATATCCAGCTGAACAATGGTAGGTAAGGATTTTTCTTGAAAGGTCACAACTCACCTGTATGCGGTCATTATAGTGGTCAAGCAGGAGCACTCCTGAACTTGTCACCTTTTTGGTCTCAACCATTGTCTTTAGATCTGCCAGCAAACTCATGTGTTTGGACATGTCTGTTGCCAAAACCTGCGAGGAAACATGGTCTCAATGTCAATACATGAAGGAGGGAAGGAAGCGAGGGAGCAAGAGAGGAACGAAGGAACGGAGGAAGGGAGAAAGTGGGGAAAGGAACTAAGGAAGAGGGGAAATGCAAATGCAAGGAAGTAAGAGAGGAGGGAAAGGAGGGGGAGAGACACACAGGAGGAAGGGAAGGAGGGAGGGAGGAAGGTAAGGAAGCAAGGAAAAGGGGGTAATTAGGAATTAAAGAAAGAAGGAAGGCAACAGGGAGGGACCGAGAAAGAAAGAAAGGAAGGAAGGAGTGAGGAAAGAAGGGAGGAGGGTGTGTGTGTGGGGGGGATGTATATTTCTTCATGATGCTCTAAATCAGTGGTTCTCAACCTTTTCAGGCCACGACCCCACAAATAATCATATTTTGACTGTGACACCCCACACCCTGACAAGCACTAAAGAGTTGAGGCATTACATTTTATATAACATGGTTCTGAACATGTAGATTGGCTTTTTTCACAATTTCTGCCTCTAATATTTGACAATTTGGCCAATGTTTAATCTGTCATTTTAGAGGCATTAAAAAGTCCTTAAATGATCACTTTGGAAATGTGCAGATACCCTCTGTACACTTAAAGGAGTAGTCTCTCATGCCATGGAGACTAGAGCTCAATAATATTTTTAGTTTTTTGTCGCATTCCTAAGACAAAAATGTGATAACAATAAATTTACCCCCATCCGGAATCAATGGGGGTAAATTTACTTGAATCAAATTTTTGTCTTAGGAATGTGAGAAAAACCAAAAAATATTATTGAACTTTACTCTCCATGGCATGAGTAATCAATAGAAAAAAAGTCATTTTGGGGCTGAACTACTCCTTTAAACCTTATGTTGGTTTGTTTACTGTTGAGTGATGCACATTAAGTTAATCATCTGTTGACCACACTAAAATAATGTGGGGACCCCCTTGGTTGACAACCACTGCCTCTAAAGCTGCAGAGACAAACTCACCATGTCGATGACAAGTTTCCTAACACTCTGTCTCTGCCTCTTGCTGAGGTTCTGGAAGATGTCACAGTTCTCCTCGTGGAGCAGCTTGAAGCCCACGGCCAGGTGGTGGTTCTCCAGCACTGACTCATCGTTGTACATGAGGGCTAACTCTGAGTCTGAGGGAAGCAACCACACACATTACAATACTGACTCATCGTTGTACATGAGGGCTAACTCTGAGTCTGAGGGAAGCAACCACACACACATTACAACACTGACTCATCGTTGTACATGAGGGCTAACTCTGAGTCTGAGGGAAGCAACCACACACATTACAACACTGACTCATCGTTGTACATGAGGGCTAACTCTGAGTCTGAGGGAAGCAACCACACACATTACAACACTGACTCATCGTTGTACATGAGGGCTAACTCTGAGTCTGAGGGAAGCAACCACACACATTACAACACTGACTCATCGTTGTACATGAGGGCTAACTCTGAGTCTGAGGGAAGCAACCACACACATTACAACACTGACTCATCGTTGTACATGAGGGCTAACTCTGAGTCTGAGGGAAGCAACCACACACATTACAACACTGACTCATCGTTGTACATGAGGGCTAACTCTGAGTCTGAGGGAAGCAACCACACACATTACAACACTGACTCATCGTTGTACATGAGGGCTAGCTCTGAGTCTGAGGGAAGCAACCACACACATTACAACACTGACTCATCGTTGTACATGAGGGCTAACTCTGAGTCTGAGGGAAGCAACCACACACATTACAACACTGACTCATCGTTGTACATGAGGGCTAACTCTGAGTCTGAGGGAAGCAACCACACACATTACAACACTGACTCATCGTTGTACATGAGGGCTAGCTCTGAGTCTGAGGGAAGCAACCACACACATTACAACACTGACTCATCGTTGTACATGAGGGCTAACTCTGAGTCTGAGGGAAGCAACCACACACATTACAACACTGACTCATCGTTGTACATGAGGGCTAGCTCTGAGTCTGAGGGAAGCAACCACACACATTACAACACTGACTCATCGTTGTACATGAGGGCTAACTCTGAGTCTGAGGGAAGCAACCACACACATTACAACACTGACTCATCGTTGTACATGAGGGCTAACTCTGAGTCTGAGGGAAGCAACCACACACATTACAACACTGACTCATCGTTGTACATGAGGGCTAACTCTGAGTCTGAGGGAAGCAACCACACACATTACAACACTGACTCATCGTTGTACATGAGGGCTAACTCTGAGTCTGAGGGAAGCAACCACACACATTACAACACTGACTCATCGTTGTACATGAGGGCTAACTCTGAGTCTGAGGGAAGCAACCACACACATTACAACACTGACTCATCGTTGTACATGAGGGCTAGCTCTGAGTCTGAGGGAAGCAACCACACACATTACAACACTGACTCATCGTTGTACATGAGGGCTAACTCTGAGTCTGAGGGAAGCAACCACACACATTACAACACTGACTCATCGTTGTACATGAGGGCTAACTCTGAGTCTGAGGGAAGCAACCACACACATTACAACACTGACTCATCGTTGTACATGAGGGCTAACTCTGAGTCTGAGGGAAGCAACCACACACACACATTACAACAAATGGATCAAAGCACAGCAGGACCAGAGAAGGATCATACGGTTACGTCATGCTGTGCCATTAAATATTAATTACGATAACTGCTTAAAAATATCAAAGACAAAACCAGGACTTGATAATACCCTAGACAACAAACACAATTATTTAGGCTCCTGGCATGCTGTTGCTGTCCATCCATGACTGTCCTTGTGATTTTGTTTCACATTTATGCAATTAGGTACCCTAATCTCACCCTAAATTAATTTAGCAATTAATTCAAACACTTATTTGGCAGCTGTTGCACCTTGCATTTGTCTACTCACCATTACACAAGGCTGAATATAACAAAAACATTGCACACCCCATCTCCCCATTCATTAGCCCCGCAGTCACAATAAAATTGGCTATTGCGTTTAATTTTGCCAAATATGTGGCACTGATAACTTGTGATAAGCACAATGAGCAACACAGATATGAACCATTTAAGCCCTAAATAATAATCATCATACTTCATCAAATCATACAAGGAATGGTGAAAAGTATCTACTTTCTTCACAGTGAAATTGTGAATGTATATTTTGAAAATGTGAGCTACAAGACATAGGAAAGGCAAGTTGAAAGTGATTGAGAAAGTGATCCACCAAAACATTCATCATCACTAATAATGAATGATTATTTCGCTAGATAATTTATCCCTAAGAGTATTATGCATGTGGCATGGTCTGGGTGGTCATTCAAAAGCCAGGGTTGATGATAGTTGACCAGTACCACTCATAGCAGTGTCATAGCAGCAACAGCAGTACTAAGAGTAAATAATACCAATAAAAAACAACAACATAAAGATAAATGAAGCTATTTGCGTGCACCTATAATGTCAACTCACTGGTGTTAATGAGGAACTGGTTGGACACTCCTGGATGGTCCACATCATGGATGGCTGCAGCAAACAGCGCAGCTAGTATCTCCAGGTCAGTAAACACAGCCTATGGGAGACCAAACAACAACACTTGTGTCATTCATTGTGTCATAAACCACTTTTTATAATATACTGTAGCGCCTAACCCAAGGGTCTTCAACAGGGGGTCCGGGACCCCTAGGGGGTCCGCAGAGTTACAACAGGGGGTCCTCCAAATCATTGTGTGATAGAAACCCTTTTCTCCTTTTTTATATTAACCACCTGAACCCTAGCATCCATATTCTGAGAACTTTAGAAATAGCAAATCTACAAGCTCACAACGCCTCGCAGAGCTTGTATTTTCGGAGCTCTGGTGTAGAGGGGAAAAAGAGCAGACTAAGTACAGAGTGAAAGGTCAAGTTTTATAAGTAATGACGGTTCAAGTGGTTAAAATCTGAAAACACAAATTGCCATGAATCCAAAATACACTGATGAAACATGAAACTATATGGAATCTATTAACAGGTTGTGGGGGTCCTTGCTTCATCTCTCTCTCAACCTTGGACTGAAAACATTGAAGACCCCAGTACTACACAATACATTTTATTTAGATGTGAGCTCAGGGTTGGACCGGTGACCTCCTGATTCCCTGACGGCCTCTCTATCCACTACTTTGTACACTGAGAGTGTACACATTTAACCAAATGGACTCAAATGGACAAATGAACACTGAGGAGGTTACTGTGCCGTATTGCTGGTATGCTGGTGCATGTGAGTAATTGCTTACACTGTAACAAAATGTCCAGTGTTCATTGGGTCAACTAAAATGATGACAAAGAATGTTTGACTACCCTATTTCAGTGCATGACGAAAACAAAATAAAAAGACAACTCGGGTGTTGCGCTCTGAAAATTGCAGATCGGCTATTTTTTCTCCATGCAAAATCAGGCATTATAGCGCCTTCATGGTCTGCCAAAATAAGTCTTTTGTCGACCAAATCAACTGTCGATTTAGTCGACTAAAACTAGTATAGACTAAAACTAAAACATTTCAGATTCCAAAGACTGACTGAAACAAAAACAAACTGCTGTCAAAATGAACAGTGCTTACATCCAAGGCGGGCGTGGAGAGGAGCACGTGCGTAGACTGTGTGACATCAGCAGCGTGGAGGCTGTTGTGGTAGGCCACGTTGGCATGGTAGTGGTCCTCCAGGGTCATCACATAGGTGACAAAGGTGTCCACGGGGATGGAAAATGTCTTAAACAGATCCCGCTCCTGTAATGACAGAAAAGTCAGAAAACCACAGGGTCATGGTCAATATGGTCACCTGAAAATCAGTGGTTCTCAACCTGTGGGTCGGGTCCCCAAATAATTTTGGGGGGTCCCCAGATGATTAATTTAATGTGAAACATTAGTTTCTCACTCGACAGTAAACAAACCAACAAAGTTTATCTCTAAAATGAAAACAACTAGTAAGACACCTCAGGGTGACTTGCGACCTCAGGGTGACATGCGACCTCCCCCTAAAGGGCGAGGTCGCGCCAATTCTTGGCCATCTGGCCAACCACAGCGTTTCTCTGACGATTCTAGTTGTTGTCATTCTGGGGGGAGTTTGTTCATGTTTTTGTGAGGGTATCAACCCTAGGAGACACGGGGAGAACATGCAAACTCCACACAGAAAGGCCCTATCGCCAACCCCACCTAGAGTGTGGGCGCTGATGACGCAGAGGGAGGAACACGCCGCCCATATATGTCCTTAATATTGATAACATAATATCCTTAATAATGTCCTTAATATTGACAATATAGGAATCTCCATATATGGGCATAAAATGTACGTAAGTAATGCCAAGCAGGGCCTTGGTGAGTTAGGGCCTTGGTTTGATGCCTGTGGATCTCCATATATGGGCATAAGGGGGTACCCTAACATTCTCATTTTCGGCCTGGGATTTATGACATCAGAAATCTCCATTGTATGGGCATAAAAGGTTTTTTCTTTTTCTGGGAATGACCATATATGGACTTTTTATTTTAATAATGTTCTTAATATTGCCATAATAATGTTCTTAATATTGACAATATAGGAATCTCCATATATGTCATAAAACGTAGGACCTTGGTTTGATGCCTGTGGATCTCCATATATGGGCATAAGGGGGTACCCTAACATTCTCATTTTCGGCCTCCATTTTCTGTACAATATCACGTGACATCCCTTTTATGCCCATATATGAGTCATTCTGTACCACATCACTGTGATCAACTTTCACTTTGCCATGCAATCAACTTCAGAACAGTGATGTGGCACAGAGTGACAGTGAGTCACAGTGATGTGGTACAGAATGACTCATATATGGGCATAAAAGTGATGTCACGTGACATCACTTCCTGTACTGAAAAACACGTGACATCACACTGACATCACTTCCTGTACAGCCGGACGGACAGAAGGTCAGACAAGCGACAAGGTTTTTCAGGGTATAATGCGACCTTCGGTCGCAATAATGCGACCTTCGGTCGCAATAAATATTGGTAATTGTCAAATATTAGGCAGAAATTGGGAAAATAGCCGATCTACATGCTCACAAATTTGCGAGGCCTTGTGAGCATGTAGATCTGCTATTTTCACAATAGAAGCGTGTTATACAAAATGTAATGCCTCAACTCTTAATGCTCGTTGGGTGGGGGCCGGGTCTCTAGTTAAAATATGATTATTTTGGGGGTCACAGCGTGAAAAGGTTGAGAACCACTGACCTAAATAATGCAAAGGACTGGCACACAGAGAGAGAAGTACCTCTTATGTACACAAGATGTAACTTAAAGAAAACCTTGACGTGTTGAATAAAGCACACTAAACTTGAATTAGTCAAACGTTTCAGCAAACGGTAATAATCACATTAAATGAATCCATCACTCACCTGAAAGATGGCGAACATGATGCAGCTGAGAGGTCTGTTATTAGAGAACTCCGCCACATGAAAGATATTAAGGCCCCACTTATTCAAGTCATCCAGCTCCTACCAGCAAGACAGAAAACACTCATTAAAGTTAGCAACTTTTTGACTGCAGCTTTAGCAGCACACCACACTACACTACACCACACCACACCGCACCACATAAAAATATCTACATTTTCCATTACACAAGAGTACCCCCAATGGTAAGAAACAAAATGTACCCTTTTAACTGTAATTATAATACAATATAAATTACAACTAACCTAAATTATAATACACTATAATGGATTATAACTGTGATTATAATACACTATAAAGTATTAATGTATTACTATGATAATTATAATACACTATAATAGATTATAATAGTGGTTATAACACAATAGAATCTATTATCATGTATTACAACTATATCCTGGTGGTCTAAATGAAAAGTCAGTGAGTGATCAGTCATTATGAAGTGTTTGGCCCTGTTTGGCCTAGCTCAGAACTACTCTAGATTGGATACTTTTTAGTACCACGTTTAGTACCACTTTCACACCACTCTACCCAGGTCCTTGTAGTGGAAAAGCTGGCACAAGTGGGCGGTGTGGTGTGGAGTGGTGTGGTGTTGGGCCAGTGGAAAAGGAGCTTATGAGCTTTGGTCCAGTACTGCACTGTATAAAGGTGCATGTTGTGCAACATGTGATCAACTATGGCCTTTGCTGCGTGTCTCTCCCCGTTTCCTGTCGCTGTACACTGGGCTGTCCAAATGAAGGTAGAAAAAGCCCAAAGGATCTCTTAATGTGAAAAGGTGGTACTCAGTTAGGTTGCATTCTCACATATACTGTAATTCGGTAGACTTGGTGCGATTGGAGGGGATGAAATTGCAATATTCTTGCATATTTAATTAATGCGTTTGCACTCACACTGCACTTTGTCAACCGCAACAAGGAATCGCTTTAGAGACCACGTCTGTCCACAGGACATCTATCCGCTGCGTAATAATGCCCTCTCCCCCTGTGTTTACAAATTCTTTAACCACACACAGTCCTGCGTCTGGAGCGGGATTCTACGGTACAACCAGAACCCAACGCAAAACTTGCGGCGCGGGTGGTATTTAAATACCTGCAGTTGGGAACGGGCGGCCAAAAAAATTATAATTAAAACAGCGGCGGGACTCCAGATATAGAGCTTATAAACTGAGCACAAAAAGTAAGGAAACTTGAATCGGTCCACTATATCTCCTCTTTAATAATACCAATTTGTATTGTATTTTATATAATTTTCATCATTGATTAGTCACCTTTCCAACGAGGTACAGCTTGTAAGCATCAGGCATTCGAGGCATGAGCTACACAGCCAGATGTGTGGGTAGCGCTGACCAAAATGTTGCCAAATTTGCCTGTATTAATACTGTTCTGCAGGCATTCACTGTCGTTTTAGGCTTCAAGTGCGGGCTGTTGTGTGCCAGTCACAGGTGTGTGGAAGTCACAGATGTGTGCCTAGCACCAGAGCATGGGTTCTGCAACTTGTTGAGTTTGTGGTTTCTTCAAGCAGCAAAACTGGTGGAAAGATGCCACGTTTGTCCCTTCAGGATAGGTGGCATTCACCTTTGTTGCTTGGAGCATTGAATATTCCGGTCTTCTTGGGGTGTCTTGGGGCCACTGTTTGGTCTGTCTTTGACTTCACCAGTCTCACAGAACTTGGTCCTAAGTTTGGAAATGGTACCAGGGCTGACACCAAATAATGCTGCCACTCAGAATGCTGGAGCACCAGCCTCGAGTTGCCCTATTGAACAGGCCCTATCCTGGAGGGACAAACGTGTCATCTTTCCACCAGCGTTGCTGTTTGAAGAAACCACAAACTCAACAAGTTGCAGAACCCATGCTCAGGTGCTAGGCACACACCTGTGACTGTCACATACCTGTGACTAACACACAACTGCCAGCACTTGAAGCCCAAAACGAGAGTGAATGCCAGCAGAACAGTATTAATACACGCAATTCTGGGAAGATTTTGTGGGCAAAATATTTTCCCAAATATGGATACGACTGACGTCTGACATCATAGAGGTCTTATGTTATAGACCACATGAGACTCACCCAGTATGTCCATATATGGGTATTCCAAGCTTATGGGCTTAATGTTGATCAGGGATCTCCATATATGGGCATACATGGGACAAGGACGGAATGTGATGACACAACGAATAGACATTGAGGCGTTACTCACTCACGGACAGACAAGATGTAACGGTTTTCATAGAACAAATACCCTTAAGTACAGTACTTGAGTAAATGTACTTAGTTACTTTACACCACTGGCAGTCACGTACCCTGGCTAATGCGTCCTCCTGTTGGGTCTTGACGCCGAAGCGCGGTACGGTGGAGTTGGGCAGGCTGGAGCTGTGAGTGAGCTTCTTCACTCCGCTGATGTGACACATGGGCTTCTCTCTCTCCCTCTGGGTGGGCGATGGAATCTCCACGTCGTTCTGTTTGTCTGCACAGGTCAATGTGATGAAGGTGTCATGCTTTGATACGGTCAACCTTTTCAATGCCAATAGCCAACTTAAGCATTTAGCAGGCGCTCTTAATCCAGAGTGACTTACAACCAGAAAAGATGCAAATGGAAATTGCAAGACTGCTTGTCTGAAGCTCGACCGATCCTAGCTTGCACCAATCCCACATACAACTATACTACTGTAACTACACCAGTCAGAAATAGGTTACATCACTGATGACATCACAGATGACATCACTGGACACTCCCCCATTGAACTCAACTATACTCAAAATCAATGACATCACTGATGACATCAGATTGTGTATCCGGAATACTATGAACAATGGGCTAGAACAATAGTCTGGTTGCCATACTGGCAATCACACTAATAAGCAAGGTCATCAGTACATCAACATCAAGGAAAGTAATAGTAGGTTAATCTAAGAAAAAAGGTAGACCAAGCACATATTCAGTAAAAACATCATACAAAATTAAGCATATTAAAATGCTATCTAAATTATATGTTTGGTCATTGAGGGTAGGCAAGTGCTACGGTAAATGCTATAGGCTAAGGTGGAGTCTGAATAGTTGAGTCTTCAGACCACAGCGGAAGCTAGGGAGTGAGTCTGCAGTTCTCAGAATTGAACCTTTCTAGTTGGCTTATTTAAAGGTGGACGGTGGTTCATATATATGGAGACCACTTCGATTTGAAGGCTACGTAACGGCCTGAAAATCTAGTTTGATACAATTTACTATCTCTGGGACCCCAATATAAACGGTAAAATCCTCAGTGTTCATTAACTCTAGTCTACACTGTAGCTGCAGTTGAAGCCAGCTCAACTTTGGATTGTATCTTTGCGGTTACGACGTCGGGTGTCATGCTTTGTATCATGTCGCTGGCTTCCATCATGAATGGTGAACTGTAGACTGTAAAGGAGTCAGTTTGGCTTTACCCAGGAAGGTGGTGGAGATGTATTCTGAAACCTGGTTCCCTGAGCGGCTCATCTCAGACAAATGGGAGAGCTCCCTGTTCAGCATCCTCTTGAACTGAGGGGAAAACAGAGAGAGAGAGAGAGAGAGAGAGAGAGAGAGAGAGAGAGAGAGAGAGAGAGAGAGTAACTTTAATATCATCATCGTCACTGTTGGCTAGAATTCTTTGTCTAAAACCGTTCATTTTCATTAAATGGAAAAAGATCCTTTGATCCAAAGTTATCATTTAGTCACAAGCTCATGTTGGTGAAATATTTGCAAAACCCACAGATGGGAAATGTTTTAAAAGTAGTGAAAATAGCATTTATTGATGCTGTTAATTTACGAAAAACATAAAAAGTAGCTTGAAGTCAAAGATGTACAGAAAGCCTGAAAGATCACTGATTGCTTGATCTAACGCAGTATCAATGTGTGTTACAATAAATGATGATACATCAAACGATAGGGAGAGATCACTTGGCAAGCCTTCACAAATAATTGATCTAACCTACACACAAGAGACAACCAGTGACAACAGCAACTCACTGCAATTTCCATTGTTATTGATAAGTCAAGTGACAGTAAAAAATGCCAATGCATTTAATACAGTATAAACAAATTCATTAGGGTTATATTGACTTACAGTACATTCATAAGATTTGTAGATGGAGAATGTTATTTACTACCAATGTAAACAAACCTATTACAGCCCTAAGTACAGAAAATGCTGTTTAAAAAGCATTATCTGTTGTCTGACCTTCTATCAACAACAAAGTCAATCACCAAGAGGAGGGGCTTTCAAATAAATGACTTCATGACTACATTCTCGAATTTGAAATTAATCTTTTCCTATCGGCAGAGGCTCAGGGGTAGAGTGTCCGCTTGGCAACCGGAAGGTTTCCAGTTCGATCCCAGCCTCCCCGGGAGTTACTGTCGAAGTGTCCTTGAGCAAGACACTGAAGCCCTAGTTGCTCCCGATGAGCAGGTTGGTGCCTTACATGGTTTCCTCTGCCATCGGTGTATGAATGTGTGTGTGAATGGGTGAATGTAATGCACAATCTCTGTAAAGCGCCTTGGATATTGACACTATATAAAAGCACCATTTAGGGATCCGCACATTAATTCTTTGAGACACACATACAGGTATTTTGGGGCTTGGCCGAATCCGCCATTCCTTCACCAGCTGAAACAATACAGCTTTCACCATAGGAATTGCATTACGGAATGTACACATTGATACATTTCATGGGTTTATTTCCTCACAGCACAACATATGGTGAAGTATTGTAGGTTATTGCAACAACCACTGATCTTGTGGAAAATGAAAACGGGAACATCAAATATTCTAAACACGAGTCTGCCAGTAATCACATTCTTGAGACACACATCCGAGTTTTGGCTGAGTTTTTGCTTGATCAAACAAGGGAATCGTGTAATGCTGATCCCCCTTCCCCTATTCACTCATACTAGGACATGACGTGTGTGTAGGCAGAAGAATAGTTTTGGATGGTTTAAATGTAATTTAAACCTAAATGTCATAGTTGTACATGAGGGATATTCAGATTCATAGTGGTGAAATTATTGTTAGAATATTTACCCATACTTTTGAAAAAATAGTCAAATTAAACTACTCATTTGGCTGGCTACCCCCTGGAACCCATGTTCCCATTGTTGTTGTTTGATTATGTCTGAATCCTTGATTGGGCCTTACATTTTATTCATTTTGGTTTCAAGAAAATCTGTCACACACACACATATATATATATATATATATATATATATATATATATATATATATATATATATATATATATATATATATATATATATATATATGCTTTCTTTCAGACGAAAACCATAAACCAATTCAGTGATTTCATGTTTTGCTCGCCAAACAATAGTCCAATGATGCAGCATGTTTACATCTATTGTGTGTCTATAGATGTCTTGGCAACTGTTTACATTATATACAGGGTCCAGGAATGACAATACCATCCGTATAGAATAGCAACAACCTAAAATGACAAGCCAAGGCAAGTTGAATGGTTCCCAGGCGAGCTTGTCACGTGAAAGGCGCAGTGCGATTCGGACAAGACCCCTCAGTCTGTGTCCTAGTGACTGATCCTTCACACATAATAATCTCCATGGCAACCAGAGTGGTTGCCACGGCAACTGCCTCCTCACACACTCAGCCCTTCAGCTTGGATGTGAGAGCAGCATCTGCTTGGGTGACAATCTGAGAGAGTGCGCAGGTGTCTTTGACCTTTACCAAGGTCAAACCCTCCCCTTCTCTCGACTCTGCTCTCTCTCTCTCTCTCTGTCTCTGTCTCTTGTTTATGTCTTACACCCCCCCACACACCCTTCTAAGTAAACAACACTAGCATTATGTCACTAGCACATAAGACTGTACGTCTATGCCATTCCCTCTTATCCACCGCCCTGAAGACTATGAATTCTAGAGCTTGCACATAGAATTTCCAAATGCCCATTTGGACCCCTGGTGGTCCCTAGACCAAAGGTTGAGAACCAGTGAAATAACTCTGAAGCCAAGTACCCATGCAGTCCTCCGGTCAAACCTAATGGCACACATACTGTAAGCAGCAGACTACAGTCAAACCTAATGGCACACATACGCAGCAGACTCAGTCCAAAACCTTATGCCTCCACCCCTCTCTGACACTATAAAGCTGAGTCATAGCTGCCAACCAACACTTCCACGCTGCCAGTCCGAGTGTCAGGATAAACAATGAAATACAATGCAAGCAAGCCCACACATAGGAGAGACCTGCAGCAAATAGTCTGTTTATTTATCAAATATGGCCCCAAATGGACACACACACACACAGACACACACGCACGCACGCACGCACGCACGCACGCACGCACGCACGCACGCACGCGCGCGCACGCACGCACGCACGCACGCACGCACGCACGCACGCACGCACGCACGCACGCACGCACACACACACACACACACACACACACACACACACACACACACACACACACACACACACACACTCACACACACACACACACACACACACTCATTAGTATCAGAGGGGACTACAAATGTTAAGAATGTAATTCAGATAGCATGTTATTTTAGACTGATGCTAAGCTCATTGTTTACCTGGTAAACTAATATAATATGTACCTATTTAATCCCGGGAGGGAAATTAAGCATTTTCAGCCCAACCCAGCTGATTCGCTGCCCACAAGGAGCATGTGAGCAATTAGGGGTTAAGAGTCTTGCTCAGGGACACACATCGACATTGCTACCCTGGCCTGGAATCGAACCAGGGACAACCAGGGGCTCTGGTTCCCCACGCGGGCTCCCTAACCATTCAGCTATGCCACCCCTAAACTAGTGTTTTGAGGCACTACACTGTTCTCTACATTCTATGGTACTGTGTATGATTTATGTACCGTGCTTATTGTATGTTACTATGGATAGGAAACGTCTGCCTAAATACATAAATTGTAGATTGTGTCTGTGTCCTCTTTTTGATAAGAGCCACAAGCTCTAACCTGTAAGCATTCCTCCTAAGATGTCCTTCGATCTACACACTTACAACGCGTTTCCACCCGACAAGGACAATGTGATAAAAAAGAAATACATGGCCGCGGAAATGGATCAAGGTGAATGAGCTGGGGCTTGTGGTGAGGAGAGCTTGATCACGGTGACAGGGCTACGTTACAGTGCACCTCAGAAGACTGATAAACCAAAACAAAACCGCCTCGATTTGTGCGCCTCCCCCTCCCGTGTTTTGAAAAACAAGTGCAGGACGATGGCACAACAAAGGAAAATGTAGGCGATAGCAGCATTTTCACAACTACGTCTGATTCATACTTTAGTTGTTTTAGGACGTTGTCCCACGCCAAACATAGACGTTCTTCAAGCTCTGCCCCGCTATCGTCGACACAGAACACCGTTGTACGACGGGGTATAAATAGGGCATAAAGTCACGGAGGAAACACTGAGGTGGGTTCAGTGCTAAGCTAAGCGTTGCCCTTCACTGATGATGCTTTTGCCAAACCAAAAGTGTGTATCGAGGCCAGCCTCAGGTGAGGGGGAGTGGTAGGCGGGGGATGCTGGGAGCAGGTGTGTGGAGAATGGAGATGGAGGTCATGTAACACTGCGATCTACCTGCAGAAAAACACACAACTCTATTCCCGCAGCTGACATCCACGAAATATGTCACGAAAAATATGGCAAGCAAAGTGCACAGCTTCATCGTGAGAACCTGGCCTTTTGTTGATTCAACCTTTTATTGTTCCAGTGTACAGAGAAACTCTGAGAAGGGTTAAGGATATAATAAAGTCGGTGCCTCCTTGTCTGTTCCTCTTCTGTGTACAGATATATAAATAATGGATGAGGACAGAAAGAGTACAGGGAAATATAAACACAGCCTCACCAGCATTCCAAGCTCTCAGACAGACTCTCTTTGTTTCCTTGCCAACACACATACCTCATTTCATCATTTACTTGTTTCGCTGCCACATAATATTCACTGCCTTTTCTTATGTTGGAGTTAGAAATATACAACACACAGACTGTGTGTGCATTAGCCACTTAAACCCTTCATACTTAGCAAACTGGACATGAGTTGCCTCTGCACTTGGTCCACGATTATAGCCAAAAAATAGCCGATCTACAAGCTCTAGTAGATAGGCTATTTTAGGCGATCGTTTCCACCAGAATAGGGATGCTACTAGGGCTAGCAGTGGTCAGCTGCCCTGACTCAGCCATGTGGACAAACCTCTGGTAGGAGTTCACAACAACATCTAATCCAAGATGGCTGCCAGCGGGTTCACTTTGCCCTCCCCCACCGCCCTGAGGCCTACCTGGTCCCACCAGCCGATGAGCCAGGGCCTGGAGCAGGTCTCGCAGAACAGGTCCACGAAGGGGGTCCGGCGCTCCGCCGCCATGGCCCCCCCTTCCAGAACCCCTCCGGCGGCCGCGCCGAGGTCGAGCTCTGCCCCGGTCCTCCCCTGCAGCGAGGGGCTGTAGCTGGAGGAGCGGGACAGACGGAAGCCCCCCGGCACGGGGGAGGGGCAGGGCGACGGCGAGGCCGGGTCAATGGCCTCCACCACGCCCATGCTGAGGGTGGCGGGGGGCGCGGGCCGCTGGCACACGCAGGGGGTGCAGGTGTAGTTGAGCGGCGCCGTGGGGGCACTGCGGTCGCCCCAGTGGCATGAGGCCGTCGTCAGGGCGTGCGGGGAGAGGCCACAGCCAGCCAGGCCGGGACACTCCAGAGCGATCAGCGGTCCCGTGGAGGGGGGGGTGACGGGATGTGGGGATAGTGGGGGGCGAGGAGGGACAGGGCCAAAAGGCTGCTGGCTGTCTTTTTTTCCCTACATGCAGCGCTCCACAGCAGGCCACCCGGTCAGTCCAGAATGGGAGTCCCAAGCCTAGGCTCGGTCCAAAGACGAGGGTCCGCCCGCCACGGGCAGGCCAGGAGCCCCCTGGATCCGGCTGCTGGGGAGACTACATCTCATGGCATTTGCTGAGCAGAGCTGACCCGAATGTAGGAGCACCGCAGGGCGGGGGGTAAGGTGGAGGGGCGGCGGGGGAGGGGGGAAGGGGGGGGCGGCAGCCTAAAAGAAGCAATGCGAGGGGTGAGCAGGAGAGAGGGTGCACGCGACCGTCTGAAGGGCACAGAGACGAGTGACAGGGACAATGGAGGAGAGACGGGCAGAGAGACGCCGAGTGACGGGAGAGGAAAGGAGGACGATGGAGGATACACAGCAGAAAGGCAAGGTGGGGAGGGGAGGGGAGGGGGGGTGAGAAGAAACAAGGACAGAAGAGAGAGAGAGAGAGAGATGGACAGCCAGGTAGAAAGACAGACAGATTGATGCGGGCAGGCCCTCGCAGCGGATGGTCAGGCCGGGGAGAATCACGGCGGAGAGCCACCGCGGTCGGTCTGTAAAAACAGGCTCCCCTCTCCCGCCTGCGTCTGCTGCTCCCCCTCCCCCACAGCCCCGGTCCAGAGGCCTGGCCCGGTCCTACCAGCGCATCGACCCCGGCTCGCACCACACTGATCCCACAACAACACGCAGTCGGTCCACTCCGCAGCCAGCCAGCCAGCCAGCTAGCCGGCCAGCCAGCCAGCCAGCCAGTCAGTCAGTCAGTCAGTCAGCCTTCCTGTCGACAGCCCCGTGGCTCCGTCTCATGCTGCACACTCCGTCCATGGGCTCGGCTGGCTCAAGATGCTGGAGGTCTATAATGCTGCTGCTTCACGCTCCCCTCTCCTTCGTTGCTTCCTTCCTTCCTCCCCTTCCAGTTCCTCCGTTGCTCTGCCTCTTGTGCCGTCTCCCTGGATGCTGTGGACAGCCCTCGCAAGCTAATCAGCACTGTGTGGCTGCAGGCGCGTGCGTGGCCCCCTGCGCGCGTGCGAGCGTGCATGCGTCTCTGCTGCTCGCTGCTGCTCGCGGCCCCGAATGCGCATGTGCTGCAGGTGGCATGTGCGTCTGTCGAAAAAGATATGTGCAGGCGGGCGAGGGTGTGAGGATGAGAGTGAGAGACTGTGTGTGTGGTGAACTGGTGTTGCTGTGTGTGTGTGTGTGTGTGTGCGTGTGTGTGTGTGCGTGTGTGTGTGTGTGTGTGTGTGTGTGTGCGTGTGTGTGTGTGCGTGTGCGCGCTGCGCGCGTGTGTGTGTGTGTGTGTGTGTGTGTGTGTGTGTGTGTGTGTGTGTGTGTGTGTGTGTGTGTGTGTGTGCCTCCATATTGGTACAAAGTGGATGATATCTGTAGGTGAACAGCAGCTGCTTAAAAAGGCTTGAGACAATAAAACCCACAAGTGTTGATTTAACTCAGGGATTTACTGTGTTTTCACTGTCTCTGTTTAGCCCAGGAGACTGTCTCTCGACATTCTGCATGCGCACACACACACTTATACACAGACTTTGTCCTTACAGGCTTTGTCCTTGTCCCTTCTATCACAACTGTACTGACAAATGATTGACTACCTTGCTGTGAGGTAGTAAACTGTAGCCTACAAGATGAAATTCTAGAACATAACAGAGGAGAGAACGTAACGCCGTCCCTTTAAGACAGAACACCGTATGAGGAGCGCTGCCTCCGTCCCATTCGTCGCTGACCGGACCACATGCTTTGCGGTGGGAGAGGCGAGCCAATGGGTGAAGGGGAAGGGCAGAGCCTGCTGCTGTTCGATAGCAACCAAGGTTACAGCAGCAGAGACAGCATCAGGACCGCTTCCCTCTGCCTCCAATGTCCTCCAACCCACAGACATCTCCCCTCTCCTCTCCTCCCCTCCCTCCATCTCTCTCTCTCTCTCTCTCTCTCTCTCTCTCTCTCTCTCTCTCTCTCTCTCTCTCTCTCTCTCTCTCTCCCTCTCTCTCTCTCTCTCTCTCTCTCTCTCTCACTTACAAATGCATGCCCACTTAAGAAGCCTAGCCATGCACACACTCAGACATTAAGGCACCCATACGCTTGGATGCAATACAGTGTACTGAATACACACATCCAACATTTTATACATTTGTACTGCTGCCGCTGCAAAAAATAATAACCCTAACCCTGACCCTAACACACACAAATACAGCATAATTAATTATATACTCAGATACAGCACAAATAAAACCAAAGAGTCAACATGAGTAGTAGATCGTCTATTTTCAAATGTCCAAAATATATATAGCTAGAGGGCTGTTATATATTGTAGTAATAATCAAAATCTACAAAGTAACTTTTCAAATAATTGTAGTGGCGCAAAAGCATAATATTTGCCTCTGAGATGTAGTGGAGTAGAAGTAAAAGTACTGAAAATTGGAATACTCCATTAAAGTAAAATATACCTCAAAACTTAATGGACAACTTCACCCATTTTCAACCTATGTTCGTATAATCAGTCCTCACTAATGCTCATTATATTATAGTACCATTTTTGTCTATTCTCTCTGTGTCTCAGAGAAACCCGGCGACCAATGACATCAATAATGGGGAATCCAAGCTAATGTAAACGGCAGGCTTTCTATTCCTGGAAAGTTAGCATGACTTAATGGATTTGAAAGAAAAACTAAAAACGATGATGTCACTGGTTCCACAGCCCTCCTATGAGACACAGACAAGTTGAAAGTGGGTGAAGTCATCCTTTAAGTGCAGCACTTGAGTACATGTTACTTAGTTAGTCACTATCCACCACTGCTGTTTGGACGGCAGCCAGGTGCAGGTTTCTCTGCTGCACCAGATTGAGTTGTGCTGCGGGGGAATAAACATAAGAGGTGGGGGGATGGGGAGGTGAGGTACAGACAGGTGTGTACCTTGTTGGAGGCCATCTCACTGACAGAGCGGTGGGTTCTGGGTATTGTAGTGTAGTGTAGTGTAGTAGTGTAGTAGTAGTGTAGTGTACCTTGTTGGATGCCATCTCACTGACAGAGGTGAGAGAGGGGAGGGGATGGGAGAGGAGGGGAGGTGAGGTATGCAGGGCGCGTAGTGATGTTTCGCCCGTTTTTTTTTTTTTAACCTTAACCCTAAACCTAACCCTTATCCTCACCCTAACTGCAGTACTGGGGATACGAAACAGCGGGACATATCTAGATTTTGCCAGGTTTAAAGACCTGTCAGTGTCTCACTGATGATCTGGTCTGGATGGTGTGTAGTGTAGTGTAGTGTAGTTTCTCAAACAATGCACTACACTACAAGCTCTCAACGCAGCGTGAAGCAACGCGGTGTGAGCTTGTAGATCTGCTATTTTCACTGGTTTGGGCCCCAGGAGAATGAATGTCTAATTTGTCTTTTGGGTCACGGGGTGAAAAGTTTAGGAACCACTGGCTATAGTGTACCTTGTTGGAGGCCATCTCACTGACAGAGCAGTGGGTTCTGGGTAGTGTAGTGTAGTGTACCTTGTTGAAGGCCATCTCACTGACAGAGCAGTGGGTTCTGGGTAGTGTAGTGTAGTGTACCTTGTTGGAGGCCATCTCACTGACAGAGCAGTGGGTTCTGGGTAGTGTAGTGTAGTGTACCTTGTTGGAGGCCATCTCACTGACAGAGCAGTGGGTTCTGGGTAGTGTAGTGTAGTGTACCTTGTTGGAGGCCATCTCACTGACAGAGCGGTGGGTCTGGATGGTCTCCAGCTGGTCCAGACACCAGTCAAGCTCATCCAGAGTCTCCCGAGCCATCTGCTGGTACGTCTCCTCTGGGGGGCACGCACGTACGCACACACACACACACACACACACACACACACACACACACACACGCACGCACGCACGCACGCACGCACGCACGCACGCACGCACGCACGCACGCACGCACGCACGCACGCACGCACGCACGCACGCACGCACGCACGCACGCACGCACGCACGCACGCACGCACACACACACACACACACACACACACACACACACACACACACACACACACAGAGAGAGAGAGATACATATTAGTTTGTTTTTACTTTAATAGAATTGAAGGTAAGCATTTCTAATTTAATTGATATATCATTATTTTGTATTCTGTCTCTCTCTTTTTCCAAGGCAATGGGGAATCTGAGATCTGAAAATGTTAGTTGATAGGAAGTTACTTTGTAGAGTTTGATTATTATTACAAAACATACAAAACACTTCAATCATAAATAGATTTTTTATGCATTTTGAATTTGTGAAATGGGAAATTCTGCACAATAAAAACAACCTTTATTTTGGTACTTTCCTGACTTTTACTTGTAAAAGAGTATTTCTACATTGTAGTATTGATACTTTTAAAGAAGTAAAAAAAAACTTGGTAGCCTACTGGAAGTTTACATTAATTTGTGTTGCACTGCACCTTTTAGACATGCTGTTGTTTGAGTATGTTTTAGAGATATGAAATGGGAAAAAAAAAAAGAAAGAAAATCTGTGAAAAGATTTGTAAAACCTATAGAGTGAATCCAGCCTGGGTGTGCTGTGCAGTGTAAGCAGAATGAGCCGGTGCATCAGGTTTCAATTGGCCCACAACATACCAGAGAGAGTAGCCTGAGGTACTGTGGGTTGGCTTGTCACTGGTGACCTCCTGTGGACAAACAGAGCATTACATTAGTAGTGAAACGACATGCTGCTGCCCCCTGCTGGTAACTTATTGCCACTTATTCCAGCACCAAAAACATCATTTCAGCAGCATAAATACCGGGTATGTATTTATTGCATCATGTAATTCATTCATGTAGTGCATAAAAGAGATCATATGAATGGGACACATTCTATGCCGAGGGCTTTAAATATAATGAAAAGTACACATTTGGATTAAAACATCACATGTTTGAATACAGATAAATAGCCCCCTTTTTTACCCCTATGCATTCAAGTGGCCAAAAATAGTTTTTTTTACAGAGACTATGCTCAGCTCTGGTGACTACAGAATACATTTTTCAGTCTCACACTATAAAATCCTCAGTGTTCATTTCATTTTGAGATTGTTGAAATGGACCCACATGTTAATTAATACACACCCAGAGTTAAATGAAGACTGTGGGTTTTTACTGTGAATGAGGAGGGTATTTCCAGGGCATACCGCTGCATAATTATAGAGCTGGTAATTCTATGCATGGCGCATTGCTGTACAGTATTATACTGTATATCATATCGATGAAGTGCTAAAAGCCTGCCAACTCATGCTCCCCTGTCTATTGCATTACAAAGGGAGGTAATTTTAGCACTATTGACCATCTTCATTGTCTGGATACAGACTGGGATATACATCAGGGGATATGAGGCACTCACACAGTACCCGGACAACACATATTGAAAACACCGACGCCAGATAAACACCTCTGATTATTCTCTCCTCTCGCACAGTCTATAAACAGGAACCGAGGTATCTGATATTGTGGATGATAAATGCAATCCAGTGGGAGAGCGCAGATGGATTAACACAAGCAATGACACACTACTAAATAAAATGATAGGCGTGACCAGGGTGATTTGGGAGGCACGATGATTATACTGACTTGTTTGTGGGCGTCGTGACATTGGCGAGGATGGTGAAGTTGCTTCTTACAGTTCGTAGGCTGGCCAACACCTGTATAAAGACAAGATAAAGTCACCGCACTAATTAGATAGAAGTACATGGAGCAGGGGTGTCGCACCAAATTCTGGGCCCTGGGTACAAAGATCCATTCATCGCGGCACCGAGTGCCGTGCTGCAAGCTTGTAGATCTGCTATCTTTGAATATTTCAAATCCTTCTAAGGTTTTTGGAAAAACCTATGTTTCTATGTCAGTGGTGCTCAAACCTTTTCATGTGAAGGACCCCCAAAATGATATGTATTTGGCAAAGGACCCCCATCTCAAAATATTTCGTTCCAGGGACGCCCCAGAAGCAACATTTGAGTTACAAATGTTCGCTTAAAAAATACATTAGCAGATCTACAAGCTCGCAGCGCGGCGAGCTTGTATATCTGCTATTTTTCAATAGCTAAATAATTAAGGCCCCTCCACCTTGGGCCCTTTTAACTCAGTCCCACTTTCCCCCCCTTGTGACGCCCCTGACCTGGAGGGTAACACAGTGGACAATGACACGATGGCCAGATGCCAGATGAGATTAATTTCGTAGACTATGGCGGAAAATATCCGTCGACAACCTTTTTTCACTGACAAAATAAAAACGAAGCTATGATGACTAAAACTATTGACTAAATATATTGACCATTTCATCAACAATTGGAAGAGATCCAGTAGAACTAAAAGACAAGTCATTTTATGCTTGGTTGTGCTCTGAAAAATAGCAGATCTACAAGCTCACAATGGGTAGCGAATCTACGTTTTCAGCATGCAAGTTTAAAATCTGTCATCATTACGACACCATCAAGGTCAACAAAATCAAAAGTAGATTTAGTTGACTAAAATCATATGATATTTAGTTGACTAAAACTAGACTAAAATGTAAAAGAATCTGATGATAAAAATAATGAAAAGTAAATGACATTTTATTCAAAAGTATATGACTAAAACTAAACGTAAATTTGCTGTCAAAATGAACACTGATGTCACCAGTGTCACCATAACACCAAAGTGTCACCATAACAATAAAGCACAACCTTGAACCTTGTGGGTCTGAACTTTGGCTTTGAGTCTGAGCCCAGGTACAAATATGTTCCTATACAAGGCAAGCACATTTGACTGAGCATGTCAAATTTGTCCTAGCATGTCCCATTTGTTTGAGCATGTCAAATTTGACTGAGCATGTCAAATGCGTCCTTTCATAATTGCGACCAAAGGTCGCAGTTTAGTATGTGAAACGGCACATGCTGACTGTCTTGTTAGAAGGATACCCAGGACGCGAGAATAGATTATCAGTTTCAGCCAGCAGCTGGTTTATTTAAGCAGTGCTGAGGAGCGAGAGAGGAGTCGGGTGAAGGTGCGGTTAAAGTCCAGAGTGTCGCGTCCCGTTCACCCTCTCCACCTCGTCTTTATATACAAGTTTATCAGCATCACATTTACATCATTATTCCACTTATGGCCTCAACCCGGCTCAGCCCTGCCCAGTCCGCAGCGTTTCTCAGCCAATGGTCATGCAGACACCAAGCTGTGTCGATCCTACATGGTCACCTGGCTGAGGCGCTGCGTCCACATTTAATTTTAGGCATCAGGGTCTGATTTCTTAGTCAGCAGTACCTGATCTGCACATCATGAGACTTATTGCCACAGACTGATCTTATCATAAGACAGGGCTGAACCATCTGGCCATGTGTTTACACACTTCAATGATACTGGCCTATTCTGCAACCCACTTCAACCTGCTAGTTATTGCTACCAGAAATCCATAGAAATCACAACAGTCTGTCTGGACGTGTACACCTTTTTACGTTCTATAGGTTTGCCGCTCTGACATCACGCTTTGACATCACTGTGATCACTCTAACAGAATCCCTTTTATGCCCATATATGGAGATTCCTGATGTCATCAATATTAAGCCCATATCTAACAGGACTTCATATGGGAATGCCCAAATATAGAGGAAGACAGTCCATATCTGTGTGGCTGGTTCAGACAGGGATCTCCATGTATGGGCATAAAAAGGGATTGTAAGTATGATGTCAGATGTGATAGATTTTCACATTATGAATAAGTAAACATGTTTGGGGTCTCACAGCATCTCCATACAGTAATTGGATCTCCATATATGGGTACCAGGGGTCTCCATATATGGGTAACCAGTCCGATATACATCACTGGCCAGACGGCATATGGCGCGACCTCGCCCTAAAGGGCAAGGGCGAGGTCGGTCGCTTGTCGCCCTGAGGTGTCTTACTAGTGTATTTTCCTTTGATGTAAAGCTCATTAAATTGCCTTGTTATTGAAAGGTACTATGCTATACAAATACCTTCCTTGCCTTGCCTTACGTTTGAGCAATTTTCACGTGTTGAGTTTCTATACTTTCACTCAAGTACTGCGGTTGAGTACTTAATTGTCCACCACCACTAATTAGCCAAACTTTCAAGGCATTTACAACTACAGACGCTTTTCAAGGCAGCCAAATTGGCCTGAAACAGAAGTGTAATGTTACTTCCTTCACAGGTGTTATCGATGATCATAATTAATTTAGCAGCACCCTGACCTATATGGAACACGACCTCTATAAATGCGAACACCTGTGAAGAAAGCAACATTAGCCTGCTTAAAAATTGAGTATTAACAAGATTTAAGTGTTTTATGCTTAGTTGTTTTACGACAAATAGCCCATGTACAAAATAGCCAATGTACAAGCTCCTCTGAACGAAGTGTGTGCTTCAATTGTTCAATTGTTATTTAAGATCTTTGAACGTTTGTTGAACATTTTCACATATGAGATATGACATACCCAAAATGGGTGATGCCAGGTTGCAAGTGGTAATAAAAAAAAAGAGAAAAAAGAAAGGGGGAAAAAAACATAAGTAGGAGAGTGAACACATACAGTACCTGAGCAAAAGGGGTGACTATCATGTCTTCGGCATGCCTGTGGAGTGGGGGATGAAAACAAAGGAAAGCAAGTAAATAAGAATAGGAGTGTTTAGGATGGACAAACACAGCTGTGTTACTATAAGTGCAGAGGCGTCAATTGGATATGGCAAGCTATGGCAGCTGCCATACCTTGGCTACAGAGGGAAATAATAAAAAGTACTTTTCATTGTGCCTGTTGCTAAGGTATGGCAACATGACTGGTGTCTTGCACGCGCGCGATGGCGCGAGTGCAAGACACCGGTCATGTTGCCATACCTTAGCTTTTTCTGAACTGACGCCACTGTATAAGTGCATTAAGGTTCATACTGGTCGCTATAGCTGTGAAGTGGATGTTTATGTGTAGGACTATGTGGACCTAAACAGAGCAACGGTGCAGAAATGTACTAACGGAGGGATCAGACGGTTGGAATTTTCAGAGAGATGAGCCAGGAAATTCAGTTGAATGGCCAATGCTAACAGGATTTGGTATGATTTCATTAGCATAATTCTACTGTAATTACAATGTTATTCAATGTCAAGCAAGTGGGTTGTGTGCATCAACTAGTTCCTATCAGGTCAAGGACCGATATGTACTGTAGCCTACGTATTTGGCTGCGGACCGTGGTTTTAAAAGATTTGGTGCCTTATGACTCCCATAAGAGAACATTTTCTCAACATTTTATGCAAAGATTTGTGAGCCTGTTGCTCAGCTATTTTCATAAAGCCTTTTCTTCAAGCCAAAGTATTTAAACTGTTCCTCATTTTGTTGGAACTGACCTGGGACCCCTCAAGGATCTCTGGGGGTCCCCAGACCCAATTTTGAGAACCAGTGCTCTATACCACTGGTTCCCATGTACTGGGTCGGGACCCATTCGTGGGTCGCAGACACATTTTGATGGGTCCCAAAACATTTTGTTTCCTACATTTTGTTTTTAATTATTATTTCAAAAACATTTTCAAACTAGAAGCAGTGCTCTTCCGAGCACAGGTCTCCACCAGGATTAGCTGGTAACAACCAGGCCACACAAATCGGCCTGTTATAGCGCCACCATGAGGCTGATTTGAAAAATGTGGGGCAGAGGTTCTAGATTGGCATCCAGGGAGTGTGTGTGCTCAGTTTGGCAGCGATCGGGCCAACGGTGACTGAGATTAGCTGCTCACAAACTGCGAGGACGCACGGACGCACGCACGCACGGACGGACGGACGGACGGACGGACGGACGGACGGACGGACGGAGGGGAAAACATACTCTCCCTCAGCCTTCGGCTGGTGGAGACAAAAATATTCCCCACAAAGCGACGAGTTTCATGAATACAAAAAGAAAATGCAATGATTTCAAGTCATTTCATTAATAAACGAGCACAGGTCTCCACCAGGCCACACAAATCGGCCTGTTATAGCGCCACCATGAGGCTGATTTAAAAAATGTGGGGCAGAGGTTCTGAATTAGCATCCAGGGAGTGTGTGTGCTCAGTTTGGCAGCGATCGGGCCAACGGCGCCGGAGATTAGCTGGTAACAACCAGGCCACACAAATCGGCCTGTTATAGCGCCACCATGAGGCTGATTTGAAAAATGTGGGGCAGAGGTTCTAGATTGGCATCCAGGGAGTGTGTGTGCTCAGTTTGGCAGCGATCGGGCCAACGGTGACTGAGATTAGCTGCTCACAAACTGCGAGGACGCACGGACGGACGCACGCACGCACGCACGGACGCACGCACGGACGGACGGACGGACGGACGGAGGGGAAAACATACTCTCCCTCAGCCTTCGGCTGGTGGAGACAATAAAAGAAAATTCGAAGAAATTACATAAATTAGATATTTATTATTATTATTATTATCTAAGTATAGTAGACAAGCTCACAACGCGTCGCTTCGCGCCGCGCTGTGAGCTTGTAGATCTGCTGTTTTCACAAGTTTGGATCCCAGGCAAACGTCTAATTTCTCTTTTGGGTATTGAGCTAAAAGGTTTGGGAACCGCGGCCTAAACCACACACAGCCTAAACCACACACAACAGGTGACGTGTGGCCCGTGTGATGGAGTTGGGACAAGGGCCTGGTACTCAGTACTCACCCCTCACTGTTGATGGAGGAGTTGCGGGACATGGTTTTGGGGGACATGTCATAGTCTGAGTCTGAGCGATACAGGAAGGACTCCCTGCGCTGGCTCTGGGGGAAGGACGGGTGCAGGCCGTCCCCAGGACTGCGGCCAGGTGACGGTCCATTCTCCGAGTCAAAGCTGAAGGGGACAAGAAGGGACAAAGTGCCAAATGAATTAGAACAATTTACACAACGAATCATGGAGATGTGTATTCAGAGTGTTTTTTTTTTTTTTTTTTTAATCATTTTTATCCCACGATTTTGTAACCCATTTTTCACCCGGTGTCAATTGCCTATGTAATCCTTCCTTGGCCAACCTGGGGAGACAATGGACTGACCTCATGCTTCTACAGTATGCATGAGAAGTCCAAGTTACTTCTTTTCACCTGACAGGGGGAGTTTCCCCGGTTAGACCTAGCGCGTGGAAGGAACACGTTATTCCAACCAGTTCCTTTCCCCTACATCAGGCGCTCCGGCTGGCCAAGGATACTGCATTTTTTTTGTGCAAACTCCACAAAGAAAGGCCCTTTTGCCAACCCCACCTAGGGTATGGGCACTGATGACGCGGAGGAGATAACACGCCAGAGTGTTAGTTTAACTCAGGATTTTACATCCAGCTAATATATTGCAAAATGTTGTCTGCCATTAAAGGCCTGTATGGCGAGTAATTTCCTTTGATTAAACAAGGCTAAAACTGAGCTGCCCATTGTTGCCTCTGACAGCATTGTTCCTAAGGTGGCTGGGTATTGGCTCCCTCAAAACCAACGTGCGCTCCAACCTGACAAACCTTGCCGTCAGATTTGATCAGGCTATGCACCTCTACACGCACGTCACGTCGCTGACCCATACAGTACGCGTTTCTTCCACTGAGAAACACTGCAAAACTCACGCCAGTTGTCTGAGTCTCACACCCTGCGTTAAGAGATGATTACATTCACGCCTTTTGTCTCCAGTCCTCGCGCCTGGATTGTTTTCAAATCACGCTTCTCCTGCCTCGGTAAAGAAGCCATGGATTGTCTGCCAGACTGTTAACCAGGTCCAGCAGAAGGTGTCACATTACTCACGTCCTGGCCTCCGGCACCGTGCGTTGGCTTCCTGTGCTCACATGTACTTGTAGCGCTCTGCATGCATGTCAGGCACAGTGGTGGAAAGTGACTAAGTACATTTATTCAAGTACTGTACTTAAGTACAATTTTGAGGTACTTTCACTTCTACTCCACTACATCTCAGAGGCAAATATTGTACTTTTACTCCACTACAATTAACGGAATTTGGAAACTTGGCAGATATAAATTATAATATTATAAAACATACACTACATCAGGGGTGAGCAACCTTTTTGAAATGAAGTGCCATGTTTTTATTTTCTAGATAGTCAGTGTGCCATGTCAACATTCATTTTAATGAGACCCCATCAAAATTCTGACACATTTTGATTGTCAGGACATTGTTATAACGATCATTAGACTTGGAGCAATAACCCACATATCTCACCGACTCCCTCCCCAGTCAAAGTTCAGAATTTTAATGAATGTAGAATTATGTGCAGGATGTGATTTGTTGCAAATTGGGTGACGTAATGTAATTGACCACATTTAAAACAACATTTGATTTTAACATATAAATCCTCTCTCTCACACTTCGGCCAGTGTGCCAGTGACCACCCTCCCCTGTGCCAATGGTGGCACCCACCCGTCACTACATGAACCACTCAAGCCCTAACATAAGGATATTTGAAAATAGCCTATCTACAAGATCACAATGCGACGCATCGCGACACATTGTGAGCTTGTAGATCGTTGGTTCAAACATTTAGGAACTTTTACTTTTGGGTACTTAAAGGGATATTCCACTTTCAACAGGGAGCAGTGGAAGGGCCTCTCTCCACATACACACCCATTGTAACTTCAAACTCCATTTTAACCATGATAGATTCATTAAAAACACCCATTATATTTTCTGGTGACATACTACCCTCCTAATACGTGAGCAGGCCGTATTCATTTATTTTTAATTATTATTTGGGAAAATGGAAAAAATGAAATACAAAAAAAGAAAATTACAAATAAATGAAAAAAATTATCGAAAAAACACGGCCTGCTCACGTATTAGGAGGGTAGTATGAGTCACCAGAAAAAATAATGGGTGTTTTTAATGAATCTATCATGATTAAAATGAAGTTTGAAGTTACAATGGGTGTGTATGTGGAGAGGCCCTGGGCCTGGAGGACCTGGTAACATTTACATCAAATATCTAAATATTCAATCAAGCTAATTAAAAACTGTTCAGGGTGTTCATAAAAGCCTGATTAGATGATAAAATTACCAAAAGTTTTTTTGAAAGTGAAATATTCCTTTAAGTATAGTTTGATGCCAATACCTTTGTTATTTTACTCAAGTACATTTTGAATTCCGGACTTTTACTTGTAACAGAGTATATCTACATTGCTGTATTGATACTTTTACATTTGTGTAATTTTTCCAACACTGATCATGGCCAGCAGGACCCTAAAGGTCTACTGAACAGTTTCTACTAGTTATCCCCCTGAAAACTAAACACGACTGTAGCAGCTCCCATCCCATGGCATGCCCTTCCACAGGTCTTCTATGGACATTTTTAAGAACCATGAAAAGCCTACTGTTAAAACAAGCATTTTGTATTTTTGATTAACTACACCAGGGGTGGGAAACTTTGATGATGGCGAGGGCCACTATATTTCCACCTTCACTCCCGAGGGCAACATTGCATATTGCTGTGTCCTATGTCATTCTAGTATCTCATACAAAAGAAGCAAAAATAGCAGATCAACAAGCTCAAAACGCATCGCGCTGCGATGCGTTTTGAGCTTGTAGATCGGCTATTTCTGCTTCTTTTGACTTGGAATCCTGAATATATTCCATATTTTAATTGGAATCCTGAAATATAACATTTTGATTTAATTCCAAACGCATTATAGTTATATTCTCATGTTAACTTAAATACAAATACATTGGACATAAAAAAAAATACATTTTAATACTACTAGTCATTAAGCTGACGGAATTAAAGCAGGTCATGTTTGGAATTGTAATAGCTGAAATCAATAACATATCAGTATTCCGGTATTAACCTGCGGGCCGCATTAAGCAAAGGCGGGCCGCCAGTTGCCCATGTATGAACTACACCTACGGTACATCTCACCGCTGATCCGACTGAAATGCCTTTATATGGAGATCCCTGTCCAACATGTTGGTTACATTTATACAAATAGATACACAGGGGGATTTTACTACTACCCACATGGGCGGATAGACCTAGCCAGTGTGGCCGGTGCCCAGGGGCCCTTGACTACCACAGGCCCTTGGGCCACAACGTCTGTTGACAATTTACATAAATGTATACTATATAAAATGTTAATACTCAAATGCGTGGGCCCCTCAGCCTATACAGTACAACGGCCCTCCTAGCTAGAGCATATGGCCGTAACAGGGCCCCCAGGTTTCCTATAGGGCCTTTAGTGATTCATTGTTGAAATAGTTGTTTAATGCAATCAGAATGACTTTTCTGTTTGGATTTATGGGCTGTCAAGGCCATACATACAGTACACATACACGTTCCCCCACAATTTCCGGGTATGATGATGATATTACGCCATAGACTGTAGAAAAATATAGACGATGCAAAGCCATTGGTTTCTATGCAGCGCAAATGGCCCTTTTCTACCCCTTGGAATGGGTGTTGCCTTCAAAGAATTGTAAAGGCATCAGAGATGCTATTGGCTGCCAACGGTCACGTGCAACCACAGGGATACATGGGAGAATGTGGTCGGAGCCTCCCAAAATACAGCACACGAAGAAGAACACAGCCGGCTGGTATCAGTTTAGTTGGCCACGCCCCCCCCCCCCCCCCCCCCCCCGCAACTTTATCATTTATTTTAAAATAATTTGGACCACATTTCGACAAAACGAATATGATGGTGATTGAAAGGCAATTTTTAACTAGCGATAGGAACCATACAGTATTCATGAAAATGTTAATTAAGGTTAGAAAACGAAAGGGGAAAATGAATGGGATCCAATGAAGAACAATTCTTTTTGCGATCGGCCGGGGGGGGGGGGGGGGGGGGGGGGGAAACAGCGCAACTAGCGGCCAATCATAGGAAGTTTTACTTCCGTATTGGAGTCATTTTAAATCGGCAGAACTATGCCCCTGTATTACGCACATACCGGTACCCTCTATATGGCCATAACAGAGACCCCAGCTCTCCTTTTTTGACATGCAAAACATATCATCTAGGACAGGTTAGAGTATATCTTGTACTATAAAATGTGTACAAGTGCTAAGATAAGATAAGACAGCTGTTTTTGAGCGGTGCAAACCGCTCCCATGTTTCACTTTGTGCGTGTCAGCTAAAATAATTCACTCATTCACAGATCTCCATATAAGGAGATCCGTGCTCGTACCCATAAATTAAGTAAGTGATGTCACAGACAGATACAAGGAGATGCACACGTGTGTTGTGTTTGCACCGCTCACTTCGCACAGGTGTTTTTTTTTTATTAACACTGAAGAACTCACAGTGCACTGTAAAGAGACGCTACAGACGTTACAGGCTATCTGTATGTTCAGATAAGGCGTGCTCAAAATGAACACATCGCACAGTGGCAGCTTCTGTTAGATTGGAGATGGCCGCGTTGTTAAGACGTCGGGAGTGAGATGCCGGGACGTGCTGGCCATTGGGAAAAGCGGGACAACTCCCGAACGGCCGGTTCATTCTCGGGCCGGTCCAGGCCGGGCCATTAGGAAAAGATTTAACTGTTTGCACAAAAGTAAAAATTAAACTGTTTGCACGAAAGTAGTGAAAACAGCAGATCTACAAGCACACAACGCCTCGCACCGCGAGGCGTTGTGTGCTTGTAGATCGGCTGTTTTCACTAGTTTAATTAATTTTAATTTTTTAAATTATAAATACAAAACAAACGGTTTTGGACATACAAGGTTTCCACCCGACAACAACGAAATATAGGCCTAATTCATGTAATTGGCCCACTGGCTTGTCACTTGTCATGAAAGTGAAATGGCAAATCTTTGAGTAGCAGCAGCGCATATAGAGAGAGATCTCTCTATAGCGCGCAATGAGGGCCTCTCCAACTCTCTTTTCCCAGGCTGAATCAGGGGCCCAGCACGTCCCTGGTGAGATGATTTGAGGGCACAGCGAGACAGCTGTCCACACAGCATCCATCCAGCAGGACGTTGATTGACACGGAGCCCATAATGCACTGGGGCCACCATGCCACATCCGCTGCACAATGACCTTCTCACAAGATGAAGGTAAACAAAACCAAACACGGAAAGGTCCTCCTCCACTGTTGTCAGGGCTGTCACGATCATGACATTTTACATGACGATTAAGTGTCACTAAAATAATTGCGATTAACGATTTAATTGTGTTTTTGTCATTGACAATTACATTTCTGTTTGGCTTTTAGGCTTTGAAGTTGCACATGGCAGATATGACACATAACCTAAATATACAAAGAAATTACTGACATGTTTGACAACTTTATACTTAACAAAGAACATTGATAGTGGAAATAGCCGATCTACAAGCTCACAACGCGTCGCGATGCGACGCGTTGTGAGCTTGTAGATCGGCTATTTCCGCTATTTTTTACTTAAAAAAAATATATGAACATTTTTCAACATGGAAACGATTATGACGATTATGAAAAATAATCACGATTATGTCAAGTAATTGCGATTAGATGATTATGTAATAATTGCCCTAACTGTTGTTGACAAAGACCCCGTAGTGACAATTAAGCATTGTTTCCAGTTAAACAACAGCTCTTGAATACAAATGAATACACACCAATGACCTTCAATCTAAATGAAGGACAGAGATCTACGTTCTGTAATCCTTCTAGAGAGGATGGTTTTGTGTTTCAAATTTCAAACATGTCAAGTCAATGCCATTTTCAAACTTTAGAGTGAAGAATTCAGATTTATGTTTTGAAGCCAACTTATTAGATTCGTCATGAGTCGTTCATCATCTTGTTTTACAGATTTGCGAAGATTTGCCTTTTTTCAACATTTTTAAAAATAGTGAAAAAGGCTATCTACAAGCTCACAGCACATTGCGATGGGATGCGCTGTGAGCTTGTTGATTGACGTGAGTAGAGGGCTTAAGAAGTGGTTTAAGTGAGTTGCATGAAAAGACATGGCAACTTCTCTTATTATGAAACTCTTTCTATTGTGGCGACAGCACACACAATGTCTCCACCAAAGGCACATGTCAAAGTAATCCTTTAGAAATCAACGTGGCTCTCAGGTTTGCAACCTGAATTATATAACTAAATACATGGAACATACAAGAACACTCTTCACAATAGATTTTAAGAACTCAAATAGCCATGCAATAACACAACAATGTGCCCCGAGGCATGCTGGGAAAGTCGATCTTCGTCAAAATTGGCAGACCCATTAAATCGAGAGCGAAGCACACTGTGTATTTACTGTATATTTACTTTCAAAAAGGTCAGCATCACTCTTAAGCCATAGGAATAATGTGTGACCATGGTCCCAGATCAAACCTCGTCATCAGACACTTTCCACAGTAATAATTAATCCCCATGTCTCAGTATCACCGTTGTCATTCTCTTAGAGAGAGAAAGGTGCCCTCCTTTGCTTGAGTAATGGCTATGGTCATTATTACACAGCAAAAAAGTAGCATTTGGAATAAATAATGTGTGTGAACGTGAATGTATCTCTGAGAGTGTCCATTTTACACCACGTAGGAATTTACAGTATACTGTGGGGAGGGGAGGGGGAGCTCGGCCATAGCTCTTAATCACTCCCTTTGAACTTCAAAGAGGTTGTCCACTGAGTTGCTTGATTGGGCCATAACTCGTTCTGTGCTCGTTAGTGATCTCTCTAATCAATTAGAGTTAGAGAGGGGAGGGGGCCCCCTCACAGACCTTTCTGTCCCTGCAAGGTTTGAATGTCAACATGTGGAACAGAACCACAATACAGCCAGGGGGATGCGTCCTTCTGCAAGGAAACACCTCATCACAATAATATAGTGGCTGAAAAAGGGAAATGAAAACCCTGTATGTCCAAAACCTGTATGTCCAAAACCCTAAAATAGTGAAAATAGCTGATCTACAAGCACACAACGCCTCGCATCGCAAGGCGTTGTGTGCTTGTAGATCTGCTGTTTTCACTACCTTTGTGCAACGGCCTTGTCTGATGAAGCAGGGCTTTGCATTGCGAAAAAACGTACAAATTTGAAACTTGGAGATACGAGGTTTCTGCCCGACAGTGACGATATATATTAAAAATAGTCTTAAAGTTACCCAGTGAACCTTTAATACTAATAAACGTATGACATTATATTGCTTTAAATTACTTTATACAAGTATTTATCCACTATTCACCGCTATCCAATATTCAGCTAGAACAACAAATTGGGAGAAAACCTGCTGCTGAAAGGTTTAATTAAAAACGTCCTTGGGGAAGCTCTTTGTAATATCAAAACCAATGTTTTTCTGCCTTGCTCTCTCTCTCTCTCGCGCACACGTACACACACTGGCACACATGCTGGAACTCACGCTGGCACGCAGGTAGGGCTGTCACAATTATTACATAATCGTCTAATCGTGATTATTTGACATAATCGTGATTATTTTTCATAATCGTCATAATCGTTTCCATGTCAAAAATAGTGGAAATAGCAGATCTACAAGCTCACAACGCGTCGCATCGCGTTGTAGATCGGCTATTTCCACTATCAATGTTATTTTTTAAGTATAAAGTTGTCAAATATGTCAAGTAATTTCTTTGTATATTTAGCTTATGTGTTATATCTACCATGTGCAACTTCAAAGCCCAAAAGCCAAACAGAAATGTAATTGTCAAAGACAAATACACAATTAAATCGTTAATCGCAACTATTTGAGAGAAAATTTATCATCATATAAAATGGCATAATCGTGACAGCCCTACACGCAGGCACACGCATACGCACGCACACACATAGGCTACCACCATGAAATCAAGTCCTCAGGATGTCAATATAGGTACAGTGACAGCCAGGCAAAGCCGTGTCTACGGTGGACAGAGAGAGACACACAGAGACACAGCGGGTGTGGGACAACGTCAGAGCTGTTGCAATTGTACCTGTAATAACAGTAAGACGACGACGAGCGTCTGCGCCCCTGAATGCTGCGGTTGAGTTTCAGGCGGCGGAAGAGAACGGAGCCCCCGCCGTGTCCCCGAGGCTGATCGGGGGACACGGGCGAGGCCTGGGTGATGGGGGCATTGGAGGTGGAGGTGGAGGTGGAGGTGGTGAGAGGAGGACAGTCCTGGGTCTCCAGCAGTGTCAGCTGCCGCGTTAGCTTCCTCTGACTCATCTCTGCTCGCTTTGGGTCCCAGCGGGGCAGAACAGTTCAAGAAAACATTTAAATCCCCCTCATACACGCTCGCACACACATACACACACACAAACACGTACACACACGCGCGCACACACACGGAATTCAAGACCACTTCAAAGTGGTTCAGATGTCTGAGATATAATGTGCTTTCTTCTCTGCCTCCCTCCTCCTATGCAGGCCCCTTCATCCCACTTTTAGAACCCCAACTCACGTCTCACGCAGGAAGATAAAATGGTCCCCCAAGTCCAAAATAGTCTACTATCAAGATCCTGATCCTTTGCCTTATCGTCCTGGTTTCCTACTCATCTGAAGAGTCAATGCACCATGCATCCCTGGGTGCTGAACTTCCAAATACTCTCACTATGTCCCCCTGCCTTTACATAGATCTCTGTGTGTCGCTGTCTGTGTGTTGCAGGTCTGTTTGAGGCTCGCGTGTCAGTGGTGAGGCTCTGCGGTACGTGCAGTTCCTGTCTAAGCCAGCCTCTTTCAAGTTGGTGCTTCTGATATTTCACCACCTCGGCTCTCCCTCTCAGCCCCGGACGGGACCGGCCCCGTCACGTTCATTTGGCTGTCCTTGGTTCCCCCACCTCCACTGGCGGCTCCTCCCCCTCTCAGCCATGGTGCAACTGTCAGCATATACTTCCCACAGGGGCTGGTGGGTCATCATTTGGAAATGTTCCTATAATTTGCCTCTATCTCCGTTTTACTTTTGGTATGTGTCTGTTCATTCGCCCCTCCCGACCGCAAGCTTGGGCCTCTCACACTCCTTATCTTGCACCTCGCAGTTCCTCTTGCAGTAACAGGAAGACAGATCGGGCCGCGCGGTTGCCTGCAGAGACCACAGGCACTTGACTAGAGAGAAGAGAAAAACTACAGAGGATTTTGGATGGAAGCAAGAAATCACCCCAGAAGGAGGAGGAAGGGAAAGCAGAGAAAATAAAGACAACAAAGATGGGTTGAGTCACAGCCCTGTGTAAATGTTTACATATTCCACCAAAGTGCATGCAAGGTTTGCGCCCAAAACATGTTGTATTTTGACATCAACAGCATTGCTCACCGACCGCACATTCCTTGGCCTTTGGATACGAACAGATTCAGACTCTTAATCTAGCGTAGTATTCAGCGGCAAGGACAACATGCTGGACCATGAAATAGCTTGGAAGGAAGCACATAGGGTCTACTGCAGGGCAGGGGTCTTCAACGTTTTCAGGTGAAGTATATTTTAGAAAAAAAGAGTCTATAATAATACCCGGAGTTACTGCGAGACTGAGTTAACTATAATTCCTTTGTTGCCACGGAGAAGTTAAGAGCCAAAGATACAGACGGAGAGATGTTTAAGATGGTTTCCAGCCAGGTAGTTTATTGTATAGATCAGGGGTTCCCAAACCTTTTTGTCTCAGGGCACCCCATAAATATTGTTTTAATCCGAGGCACCCCTATATTATAATTTTCACTCCCAGCACCTTATATTTATAGCATATTGTCGTTGTCGGGTGGAAACCTTGTATGTCCAAAACCAATCGT